>NC_085086.1:2128061-2138061 GCF_963422355.1 Corticium candelabrum
GCATTGTGCTGCTTACCACAATCAATCCAAAGTTGTTCGTATTCTATTAGAAAATGGATGTGATAGCAACATAAAAGACAATGTAAGACATGTTGATGTGAATGTGAATGATAATATTTGTATCTAGGATCCATGGCCCGTCGTTCGTACGAGCAAGGAACTGCAGTGCAAAGATAGGTCCGTAGACACGTCACGTGCAATCTTTGTTGCGAGGTCCCGGATATGCTGAATGAATTCGAATTTTGCTCTTTGCGCTTGTTTCGATAGAAATTGACACACTGCCCGCGTTGCGGTTACTGCAGAAAACGTGTAGGTTGGATTTGGTGCAAATGCAATCAGAATTTGGAGAGAAACGAAAGTGCTAGAAGAGAAAGTTTCGTCGACAAGAGATATTCGATTGCTCGGAGCTTTGAGAAGGACGACGTTGCATGAAGTCTACACAGGACTGGTGTGGGCGTGTGTTCTAATGAACTGGAATGTGTAGCGTTTGCGTCATCGAGAAATTTTACGCGGGGTCGACCCCTGGAGAGGGGCCCTTGTGCATATTTTTACGCAAACCTTCCCCTGTGCGTGCCGAGTGTGCGTGCCAATTTCGGTTGCGAACAGATAAAAGACGTGGCCGCCAAACACGAACACCCACACACACACAGACAATTTGAGCTTTAGATATTAGATCATTGTATTGTAAATTTTGGTGTGCATGGTGTTAGCACAGCTTTAGCTACTAGTCAGCGTTCTAGCCAGGCATGCTAAGGTGTAGCGGCCCGCTATATCTTCAGAACTGCCCTCTACGCCTTCCACAAATGTCTAAGCATTCAGAGCTGACCGCTACACCTCCAATACTGGCTACACATGTAGTAGGTACCATACACTACACCTGCATCTACACTTCCAATATAAATTAATCTATACCAACAAATTATTAATAAATAATAAATAAATAATTTGCATACAGTTAATTAGCCTCCAACTTACAGACCAGAGAGTGCTGAAACTCTAGTCTGTACCACAACGCTACTAAAATGATTTTGGAAGTACTTATGAAAAGTGATGCTAAATGGTAGTCTAACAGCGTAGGATTGTTTTACCTAGATCAACATATCATTTGTAAATGCCATGAGATCTCACAAACGAACAAACTTCTGCAGTGTTTGTGGTGATATCTTCGTATACGGCATGAAACTACGACTGTCTGATTCTTTGGCAGACCGCTAGCTACTCTAACTGTACGACTAGCGAGACTACCATTCGACCAGTTGTCAAAGGTGATGGTCTAGCGACGCTGCTGTGCATGTCGTCTCAGTGCAAGCTTGAAAAGATTGAAGAACTTAAAGTGAAACTAAAACTAAGATGTGTGCGTGCACCAGAGTCTTGATCACGGCTCTGGTGTGCACTTACCGCCCATAAGGATTTCACACGCGTGCAATCAGCGTTAGTGGACGTAGCATAACCAATTATTGCTAAACCAATCAGAATTTACAACCGACATTCCGTTTCTAAGACGCTGATTGGCTTAGAAGGTTATTTCCGAAATCATTTTAGTACCGTTCTGGTACAGACTAGAGTTCTCGTGCTCTCTGGTCTGTAAGTTTGAGGCTAACAATTAATTTATTTATAGAAATTAATTGTTTGTAAATTATTTATATTTTATTTATTTAATATTATTTATTAATAATATATTTATATAACTAATTGAATGCAAGTCATTTATTTATTATTTATAAATAATTTATTGATGTAAATTAATTATTTGCAAATTATTTATTTATTAATTTGTTATTTTTTTATAATTATTTTTTACTATTTTTGTGCATCTACGCATGCTAAGGTATGTGTCTACCCATACACTGGCTACACATGTAGTAGGTACTGTACACTGCACTTGCACACGTGCAGTTATATCTTTAGCATTGTATTGGTAATGAGAAACAGTTTAATTAATTTAAGAATGTAGTAGATAAGTCACTATCAGTCTTCCACTCAATGTGATTTGTAGAGGCTATTCTCCCAAACCATCAGTAATTTTATTTCAGAAATTTGCACAGACACTACATGCCACGCCCACATACCAGATCTATGTACTACGTTCACAGAGCTACTTCAAAAACTCCTGTCTATAACTCTGCTAGTTTATATAATATTCTATTTGTTTTGTTTGATCTACAGTCAATACTCCAGCAGGTGACAAGAAACATATAAGTATAAACTGGTGTATTATACATCTAATTTTATTATCATGTATTTTGATGTGTTAATATTAGAAGATGGTAATCATACTTGGATGTTGTGTTTATTTGACAGGATGGAATTACAGCACTGCAAGTAGCTGTCAGCTGCAATAACAAAGATGCTGCAGATGCAATCAAGGCATTCACTGTAAATTGTGTGTGTGTGTGTGTGTGTGTGTGTGTGTGTGTGTGTGTGTGTGTGTGTGTGTGTGTGTGTGTGTGTGTGTGTGTGTGAATATTGCGTGTGTGTGTGTCGTTTGTGAGATTTGCTACAATGTAACTGCCTAGAAAATTGTTTGCTGTATACATCAATAGTAAGAATTGCTGCTGTTTTACACAGAGCACTACACCTACACAACAACTGAGAAATGAAAGTTCAGAAAAGGATAAAGAAATTGCTGAAATGAGAAGACTAATTACAGACCTACCGACGGCATTGAGAGGTGAGACACAGCAGAGAGAAAATTCATTTACTTGTGGGTAATATTGATTTGTTTACGTCAGTATGGATTATTATTTGTCAAATAGTAAACAATTAAAACCAAAAATTCAGTGACTTGTTTTTGACACAGTCCAGACTTTGTCATAGCCATTAAATGGTGTTGCTGTACAAGACAGTGAATCAGGATTTCACTTTCACTTTAGTTCATCAATGCATGTCTGACTGGAGTGGAGAATATTAACCAGTTAAACAGCAACTACAGAAAACAACCAGACAGTTTATACTGTTCTGTAAAGTTCGAGTTCTTTTTACTCATTTATATCAAACATATTAAAAGATTTCTTGCGTGACTACAATGCCGACAACTTAGTGGTGGTGGTGGTGGTGGTGGTGGTGGTAGTGGCGGTGGCGGTGGCAGTGGCGGCGGGGCTGAGGCAGCAGCAGCAGCAGTAATGCTTGTTGTCTCATTCCTCTAGATAGACAGTGCTTGTCTAGAAGACACCATCACACAGGATGGTCCCACTTCCATGCAGGCTGTGCGACTTGTTGTCTTTAGGGAGACGCCCCTGCAGCCTTGCAGTAAACTGATGGACCATGCGTTGGATTGAATGAGAGAACCTCTTAGCATCACATTTCTGGACCATTTTTCATTAAGAAACCAGAGCTGTTATGAAGGTAACAGTCCATCGCCACAATACAAGACTGATACGTCGACTCTATATTTTATAACCCTTGACCGCCCTTGATGCACAGAGCGTAGAGCTGGTCAACATCTGTCGCAGGATGGTGGACCTTGCATAGAGAGAAATTCCCTGGTCCGTCGATCAAGCTGCTGCAGGTTCGTGGTTCTCCAATGATTGACACCAAAACTGTAAATGATAACCGACAGTACAGATCCAAAGATGGCCAGACCCTTTATTTATTATCTATTATTGTGTGTCGTTATGCCCCTCCATAATGGGCAAGTGGGGTCTTTACCCCCATCTGGGCGCCCATCAACCCGCCAGGTGAGCCCAGCAGGGTACATGTTTCTGTGTAGTCAACCGGCGATCAATGACTAGCCAATTCGATATAGATTGCAGGCATTACGGTAACCGCGAACATTGGGACAGCACGCCTAGTGGATATCAATGACCACCAGGAAAGCACTGAACGTCATTGTCAACGGACCATTCGCAAGACCACAGAAACTCCTCAAGGACTGAAGCGAGTCATCGTCTCATGGATAAAGCTAGAGAACATGAGAGAAAGACAGAAAAGTTTCATAATTTACTGTGGTCAATGGGGTTTGAACCCCCAAACTATGCAGTGGTAGCCATTGTTGCTAACCACTAAGCCACGGCGGTGACATTTATTATTTATTTATTTATTATTGCATTATTTAGTTTTTTATTTATTATTTATTTTATATTTTATATTTTATATTTATTATTTATTAATTAGCATCTACTTTTTATTAGTTATTCTTATTATTTATTATTATTTATTACTATTTATTATTGTTTATTATTATTAATTTTTTATTATTTATTTTGTTATTTATTATTTTTTATTTATTATTTATTAATTATTTTTTATTTATTTTATTATTTATGTTTTATTATTTATTATTTAGTTTTGTTGTCGTGCTCAACCAGATCGGTCTGGTTTGTAAAGTCTATTACAAGTACCTGAAGCAAACCCTGCTTCAGAAGTACTTAGACCATCACGGCTGTCTAGAAAGAAGACATGACTTGACGAAGGATCCGAGTAGCTCCCAGAAGCACTGTTTTTTGTAAGTGCAGTAGGTTGTGATGACCTGGAATAATGTCCAGCCACCGTGCAATACTTGCTTGCGCTGTGCCCAAAGCTCCCAAGACCATCGGAACCACCAGTGTTCGACAATGCCACATGCGGCTTATCTCCACTCGCAAGTCGCTGTACTTCGCTAACTTCTCAGCATGTTTCCTGCCAATGTTGCCATCAGCAGGGCAGCTGATATCAATGAGAAGACAAATGTTTGTCTTCCTATTTCTGAGTCAGATGTGTGGACCATTGGCTTTGATCTTCTTGGCAGTGGAGATGGTGCTATCCAACATCATAGTAATGTCATTCGTCTCCACAAGCTTATCAGGATGATGCCGGTACCGTCTGCTCTCCACTGCAACCCCAAAATTACGACAAACAGCCCAGTGAATGTACGACAAACAGCCCAGTGAATGTACGACAAACAGCCCAGTGAATGATGAAGGCCACCTGATTGTGTCGATCAGTGTAGTCCATCGGTGCCAAAGAACTACAGCCTGCCACAATGTGGTCGAATATTTTCAGGGGTACACTGCACATGCGGCAAGTAGGACTGACATCACGACGTAGAATCTTGCGCTCATAGTACCGAGTCTGAAGAGCTTGGTCTTAAGCAGCAACAACCAGACCCTCAGTTACTGCAGGAAGATTTGCTCCCTTTAGCCATCCGTGAGTCTCTGTCCACAGGCGGTTGCTCAGTGAGACGGCACTACTGCGCGTGCATAGGCTTCCTGCTCCAGGACCGCACACGAAGAGAACTGCAACACGTATGGCAATGTCTCGCATCTGTTTCAGGCGCTTGCTCAAAGCCATCTTCAACCCAGATGGATACATTCCTGTGTAAGCTCTGCGACTTTTCGTCCTAAGGAAGACTCCTCCGCAGCTGTGCAGTAAAGCAACAAGCCATGCGCTTGATCGAGTGTGAAGATTTTCCGGAGTCACACTCCCGTATGATCTGTATGAAGGGATCAGAACTGTCAGCAAGGTAACAGTTCAGCCTCACAATACTAGATTGATATGTCAACTCAATCTGTTGTAACCCCCTACCCCATCACTTCAAGGAGCGTACAGTCGATCAACGTCTGCAGAAGTATGATGGACACCGTGCATAGAGAGGAGCTTTCTGGTCCGTCGATTGAGCTGCTGCAGGTCCGTGCACCTGCAATCAATGACGCCAAAACCGTAAGTGAGAACCGGTAGTGCAGACCCATTGATGGCTAGAATCTTGTTTCGACCATACAACTGAGTCCGGAGAACCACCTTCATTCTGCGGAAGTACTCACGACATAGTCTCTCCCGCATCATGCTGTGCTTAATACCGTTACTCTCATCTACACCCTTGTACTTGTAGACTTTACCAGTAGTTGATGGTGTCCGTTTTTCCTATGTCACTCCCGAGTTGTGTCCAGATAGCCTGCCGTTGACAAAGTATGCAACAGCACATATGTCCAGACCAAACTTCATCTGGATATCATCAGAGAAGATACGAACCGTGTGCAACAACCCATTCAACTGATCAGAGTTTCTGCCATACAGCTTCAGATCATCCATGTATAGTAGATGACTGATGAGCTGACGTTTGGCAGTCTCACCATGCCCAGTGTTCATCCAGTAGCCGTGACCGGTTCTATTCAACTCCTTACTCAAAGGATTGAGAGCCACACAGAAGAGAAGTGGAGGAAGTGAGTCACCTTGGAAAATACCCCTCCTGATCTGCATAAGCCTTGTCTTGAACTTACTGTTCCTGCAAGAAAGCACCATCGATGTTCTGCAACTCTTCATCACACGTGACGAGAACTTGCACAAGACTGGACTGATCTTATTCATCTGCAGTCATTGGGGCAACCAACTGTGTTGCACGCTGTCATAGGCTTTCTGATAGTCCACCCAAGCCATGCTCAAGCTCTTGTGTCCAGTCTTACAGTCTTCGGTAAGCAGCTTGTTGATCAACAGCTGATTCTTTGCACCAAAAGATCCCTGTCGGCAATCCTTCTGCCCCAAGCCATGAGGTTTCTCTGAACCAAATGCCCTGCAATCCTCTGCCTGATGGCTGATGTGAGGGTCTTATAGAAGACAGACAGACACGTGATAGGCTGGTAATTTTTGGCCTGGTCAGTCTTGTTATTCTTAGGAATCAGAGTGGTTATTCTTTGAGACAACCAGTCGGGTACAGAGTCTGGAATCTGAACCAGCAGGTTGTAGTTACGAGTCAGATCATTGTGATCAGTGTGAAGACACGTGATACGCTTGACCTAGAAACCATAAACATTGTCTGGGCTAGGAGATTTCCACCTCCCCATTCTCTTGAGATACGGTGTGACCTCATTGTCTGAGATAGGTAACCACTGCTGCTCATCTTTTCCGTGCGTCTCGCCATCAGTTTGACGTCTCAGTTAGAAGGTAAACTCATTGTCATGTACCTCACTTTCTATGAGACCACCCCAATACTGCTCGATCTCAGACTCGGATGGCGGGGAAGAGACCTAGATAATCTGCTTACTCAACTCTCTGTAAAACCGTCCAGCATCTCGTTGAAACAAACCGTCCTGGCGAAGTCTCTTACGATTCTTCTCTAGCCTTCTGGTCCGCTCGACCTTATTATTTATTTTTATTATTATTTATTATTATTTTTTACAGCACTTATTTGTTTGCAACTGCTAACGCGAAATCAATCTCTTTCTTGGTTTTGCATCATCGTATCTTTCGTAATGAAAGATCAAGGATGAAATTGCACAACTATGGGTTTATTATGTGTGATATCAAAGTCATGTTATTGGTGGGAAATCAGGTGGCAGCTAGAATGTTTGTTTTTGTTTGCTCATTTGTTTATTTGTATTGTTTGTATATTTGATTTTTGTGTTTGTTTATCATGTGCGTATCTAGCAAGTGCATGTCAAGTTGAGGATTTACAAAGAGAGTTGGAGCAGCTCAGAGAAAGCAATCAAGCCATTTAAGCAGAGAAATCTGCCATTCAAGCAGAGAAATCTGTATTGCAGCAGCAATTGGTTGATCAGGAGGCTGTGACTCGTACCGTCACTGATGAGAATGAACGTCAAGTGGAAGAAGTAAGAAGATTGCTGCAACTCATGCAGCAACGTGACGAAGACAACAAACAACTACAAACAGCACTTCATGAGCAGGAACATCTAGCAGCACAGAAACAGAGACAGGCAAACGAACTGCAGGAGGAAATCACAAGAATGGCAAGTCAGTTAGATGACAAGGAGAGACAACTGCAACAAAAGGAGGAAGAATTGGATGGCAAGAAGAACACAATAGAGCAACAGGGAAGCACGATAGAAGAACAAAGAAGGCAAATGAATGTCTTGAGGCACGAGGTGCAAGAGAAGCAGACGACTAATGAACGTCTGGCAAGAGACATACAGAGAAGTGAAAGTGCAGTGCAGGAGCTGCAACAACTTCAACATCAATATGACAGCGTTACACTAATCCATGATGACCGTTTACACATGACTGGATTAATCTTGGGAGAAGGAGCTTATGGAGGTAACAGAAATTGGTGAATCGGTTGCTCTACTGTATGTGTATGTGTGTATTGATGGTGTTTTGTAGAGGTTGCTGTTGGCATGTGGAGTGGTGTAGGAGTTGCTGTCAAGACATTTCATGAAGAACCGGTTAGAGTACATGAACTCAACATTTCATTCATTCGACGTGAAGTGTCGGTGTCCTGTCGTGTCCATCACCTCAATGTCGTATCCATCTGTGGAGCTATCATTGAGAATGAAGTTCCTCTTCGTATCGTCATGGAGCTTTTGGAAGGATCACTGAAAGATGTGATCAAAGCTGCTTTGAAAAGCAGATATCTGTCCATGAGGGAACAAGTGGATGTAGCTGTGGGATGTCTGTGTGGTGTGATGTATCTCTACCAGCTGCAGCCTGCTCTTCTTCATGGAGACATTCGCTCTACCAACATTCTCATCAGCAAGACCATGAAAGCCAAAATCGGTGATTTGGGCTCTTGTCGCTTCTCTAACGAGTCACTTTCTGTTGGTCCTCTCAGTCCACAATATATTGCACCAGAACGAGTTGTGGAAGGTCGTGCAGTG
The DNA here is from genome assembly GCF_963422355.1 of Corticium candelabrum. NCBI lineage: Eukaryota > Metazoa > Porifera > Homoscleromorpha > Homosclerophorida > Plakinidae > Corticium > Corticium candelabrum. The sequence goes on from NC_085086.1 coordinate 2,136,584, forward strand.
ACCCCACGCAACACAACACAAGCCGACATGTACAGCTTGGGAGTCACGTTTGTTGAGTTATTCACAGGAGTAGGTGCAGAGGTGAAACGGCGTAAGAATCAGTTTCGAGCTGTTTCTTATGTTCCACTGCAGGACATTTGCTATGCTATGGCAGAAGAGAATCCACCTGATCGCATTTCTGCAGCAGCAGCTCTCATGCAAGTGAATGCAGTGAAGCAGAATGACGAGTACACTTCATGTCCTCCCAAAAGGATGGTAAAAGGCAAGAAGCGCAATGAAGACAAAGTGACACTCGTAGAGATGCCGTGGATGTGACTTTAGAGCAGATAATTGTGATGTATTTGTTTGTCTGTTTGTCTCAATTCCTCCAACTTTGCTGCTTGTTATAAATGCAATAGATGATGTTGCATGTGTGTAGTGTGCTGTGCAATGTAGGTTGAAAATGAACTTTTTGATAGTCTAGCAGTCAGTCTCAACAGTTTTTAATTTACAGTTTCACTGATATGAACTGAAAACATTTTTCTTAGCCTTTTTGATGCTGTTTATCACTTTGTATGTCAATGCTACAGCTGAGTATGAGTCTTTTATAATACAAGTTGCCAATTGAACTCAAACTCCACACATACATGTTTGTCAGTCTGTTTGTATGTATTCAATTTTTACATTATGATGGATAATCAGTAAGTCATGTAGGACAACGTGTGAATAGAAAACTCTTGCTGTTAGCAATTGTTGGTCTGTTAGATGAGAATGTGTTAGAAATGGTTGTGGGTCAGCATATACATCAATCAGTCGCTAGCAACAAGGTTAGTGATCGATCAAACAGAATGTTGTCTATTGCATGCGCGTTCAAAAGCACTTAAAATCTTTGCTAAAATTTAGATTGCCCAATTTCTTTAAATTTTATAGTTTCTAAAAGTTAATTTTACTTTTTTAAATTTATATTTTCTAATAAATTCATTTTAATTTTGTACTTTTCGTTTTAAATCTAAAAATTGAAACGACAATTTATTTGCAATGTTAAGCCAAGCTACAAATCTAAAGAGTAGAATGGCCAGAAATTGCAAAACTACGGTCTGTTCCCCATGAGTGTGAACTTTGAAAATCATCAATATCTCCGCTGTTTTTTGACTTCTGCGATGATCTCGGTATTGTTAGAAACCGCTAGGTCTGACATTTGTGCTTATCAAATTATCGAACCCCTTTCTACAAACGAACTGGAAGGATAAGACTTGTGCATATCACAGACAAATGGGCGGAGCAAAGATTATTATCCAATTATCTTGTAAGTCCAACGGATCAGCAACTGGAACTATTGAAGATAATTGGTAAAACATAGTCCAACTGGAGCAGCTCTAATGTGCTCTAATGAGCACACCTGGTGGGACCTCGACTTCACTACTGTCCATTTCCCTAGGCGTGAACTCGGAAGTGAGTAATGAAGTAGATGTCACACCAGGTGTGCTCATTAGAGCACT
>NC_085086.1:2145561-2160561 GCF_963422355.1 Corticium candelabrum
GGCACAGACACACACGGCACAGACACACACAGCACAGACACACACGGCACAGAGAGACACGACACAGAAACACACGGCACATACACACACGGCATGGACACACACGGCACAGACACACACAGCACAGACACACACGGCTCAGAGAAACACGACACAGACACACACGGCACATACACACACGGCATGGACACAGACGGCACATGCACACACGGCACAGACACACACGGCACAGACACACACGGCACAGACACACACACGACACAGACATACACGACACAGACACACACGGCTTGGACACACACGGCACAGGCACACACGGCACAGACACACACGGCACAGACACACACACGACACAGCCACACACGGCACGGACACACACAACACAGACACACGGCACAGACACACACGACTCAGACACACACGTCACAGACATACACGACACAGACACACACGGCATGGACACACACGGCACAGGCACACACGGCACAGACAGACAGGGCACAGACACACACACGACACAGACACACGTGACACAAACACACACGGCACTGACACACGCGTCAGAGACACACATGGCACAGACACACACCGCACAGACACACACCGCACAGACACACGGGGCACGGATACACACGGCACAGACACACACGACACAGACACACAGGGCATGGACACACACGGCACAGGCACACACGGCACAGACACACACGGCACATACACACACGGCATGGACACACACGGCACATGCACACAGGGCACAGACACACACGGCACAGACACACACACGACACAGACACACACGACACAGACACACACGGCATGGACACACACGGCACAGGTACACACACGGCACGGACACACACGGCACAGACACACATGGCACAGACACACACACGACACAGACACACACGACTCAGACACACACGGCACAGACACACACGACACAGATACTCACGGCATGGACACACACGGCACAGGCACACATGGCACAGACACACACACGACACAGACACACACGGCACGGACACACACAACACAGACACACGGCGCAGACACACACGACTCAGACACACACGGCACAGACACACATAGCACAGACACACACACGACACAGACACACACGGCACGGACACACACAACACAGACACACGGCACAGACACACACGACTCAGACACACACGGCACAGACACACACGACACAGATACTCACGGCATGGACACACAGGGCACAGGCACACATGGCACAGACAAACACGGCATCGGCATGGACACACACGGCATGGACACACAAGACACTGACACACACGGCATGGACACACATGGCACAGACACACACGACACAGACACACGGCACAGACAGACACGAAACTGACAAACACCGCAAGGACACACACGGCACGGACATACACGGCACGGACACACATGGCACAGACACACACGACACAGACACACACGGCACAGAAATACACGAAACAGACAAACACCGCACGGACACACACTGCACGGACACACTCGACACGACACACACGGCACAGACACACACGGCACTGACACACGCGTCAGAGACACACATGGCACAGACAAACAAGGCACAGACACACACGGCACAGACACACACGACACAGACACACTCAACACAGACACACACGGAACAGACACACACGACACACACGCAGCACAGACACACATTTTACAGACACACACGACACAGACATACATGGCACAGACACACAGGGCACAGACACACGCGGCACAGACACACACGGCACAGACACACACGACACAGACACACACGGCACTGACACACGCGTCAGAGACACACATGGCACAGACAAACAAGGCACAGACACACACGGCACAGACACACACGACACAGACACACTCAACACAGACACACACGGAACAGACACACACGACACACACGCAGCACAGACACACATTTTACAGACACACACGACACAGACATACATGGCACAGACACACAGGGCACAGACACACGCGGCACAGACACACACGGCACAGACACACACGACACAGACACACACGGCACTGACACACACGACACAGACACACTCAACACAGACACACATGGCACAGACACACACGACACACACGCGGCACAGACACACACGGCACAGACACACACGACACACACGCGGCACAGACACACACGGCACAGACACACATGTTACAGACACGCACGACACAGACACACATGGCACAGACACACACGGCACAGACACACGTGGCACAGACACACACGGCACAGACACACACGACACAGACACACATGTTACAGACACGCACGACACAGACACACATGGCACAGACACACACGGCACAGACACACGTGGCACAGACACACACGGCACAGACACACACGACACAGACACACATGTTACAGACACGCACGACACAGACACACATGGCACAGACACACACGGCACAGACACACACGGCACAGACACACGGGGCACAGACACACACGGCACTGACACACGCGTCAGAGACACACATGGCACAGACACACACGGCACATACACACAGGACACACACACACACACACACACACACACACACACACACACACACACACACACCTAATGCAAGCAGACACACAATCCGCATAATACTTAGCACTTACTTGTTCTCTAAATATGTAGCTTTGTGTTTATCTTGATGAATAGATGACATGTCACTGAGTATCAAGAAAGACTATTTTCTCTAATGATTAACTGAATATTCTTTAGAGATTTTAATTATCTTTGTTATTCTATATTGAGGTTTTGTTGTGTTTGTTGTAGCTCTTCATGTTCTCCGGCTATCAGTAGGAATAATAGTGACACATCAAATGGTCTTCCTCTCCTGTCGTTGTGGTCACGTGATGTTACTTAACCTGTCACGTGATCTTACTCTACAGGTCACGTGATGTTTGTAACGCTACAGATGAGAACAAACGTTCCATAGTGTGAAGACTGAATATTTAATTCTAGATACTTTTATTTGTTTAAGAGATGTTTTGTATTATGAAATATAGAGTAGAATGTAAATAGTAAACAATGATATAGAATACTCTAAAATAGTTATGATTCACGAGTATTTCCGGGTAAGCTAGTGGAACGTTAGAAATATTGATACAAAACTTTGTTGTTAATGCGTTACATTTACAATGATGTGATATTCAATTAATCACGTGACTGGCTTGTTATCCAGTGTGTCTGTTTCAGCTTGGATAATTTGCAGCATAGTAATAAATTAATTAAAAAATTAAGTAATTTAGAATTGTATCAATGTACATCCCTAATTTTTATTTTATTTTTTGTTATTAAAAATTAAAAATTTACCAATTATTATTTATTTTTACTCCATTAGCTATTGAAAAGGTAATTTAGTTGGCGACTGACAAATTTATAATAAACAAGTAAGTTTTTACAGAGCTGACAGAAGTTGACATCGCTGAGAAATCTATATCAGATCAAAATAGTGCACGTGACTCAGACGAATAGAAATAATGTTGGCGCATGCGTACAATCACTCGTTCGAATTTGGGGGTCCCGATCTCGATCCGAGTTGCAATCTGTAAATTTAAGTAAGCTCAAGTGTAAGTTTGTTGTGTGAGAGTGTCGTGTTGAGTGATTTCTCGTTTGTGAGTGAAATTGTAAAGATTTGTTGTGATTGATGTGTTGATGGGATGGTAGGATGAGTGAGACACACATCACACATGGATGGGAGACTTACAGACATACAGACAGACACAGAGAAAGACGGACCCACAGAAAGACAGACAGACAGTCACATAGACAGACAGACAGACAGACAGACAGACAGACAGACAGACAGACAGACAGACACACTGACAGACACACATGCAGAAAGATTCACAGAAAGACAGACAGACAGACAAACACACAGACAGACAGACACACAGGCAGACTGACTGACAGACAGACAGACAGACAGACAGAAAAACAGACACGCAGACAGATCAGTTAGACAAATGGAGTTGCAACCACATGCAGTCTTACGTAGCCATACCACTGAATTCCTTTTGCTAAGTACCTTAAATTTACTAACGTGGTTTAGATATGCGAGGCCTCACTGGTCTCTGTGTGTTCAGATTAGTGACATTCTACTGTAGGTGGAGAGCAGACATCATTTTTTAGTTACAAGTATTTGCAATACAGACATTGGCATAATTATGGAGCCACTCGGAGCATGTGACTTAGATTAGAAATTATTGGACTTTCTCAGACACTGCAAGTACAGCATCTACAGCAACAGCTGCACTTTTTAGTAACTAAACAAGTCATAATGGTGATGTAATGGCTCTGATTGTGCCATCCACATGTCTGAGATTGGAGGTGATCATGTGAGACCTGACGACACTGACACATACGACACAGACACACACGGCATAGACTCACACGGCACAGACACACACGGCACAGACACAGAAATGTCACAGATATTCATAACACAGACACACGACAGAGACATACACGACACAGACACACACGGCACAGACACACACGCCACAGACACACACGACACAGACTCACACGACACAGACACACACGGCACAGACACACACGGCACAGACCTACACGGCACAGACTCACACGCCACAGACACACATGACACAGACACACACGGCATGGACACACACGGCACGGACACACACGACACGGACACACACAACACGGATACACTTGGGACGGACACACACTGCACAAACACACACGGCACGGACACACATGTCACAGACACACACGGCAAAGACACACACAACACAGACACACACGACAAACACAACACAGACACACAGACACACACGGCACATACACACAGTACACACACACACACACACACACACACACACACACACACACACACACACACACACACACACACACACACACACACACACGACACAGACACGCACTGCACAGACACACACGGCACAGACACACACGCCACAGACACACACGGCACAGACACGAATGAAAGAGACACACACGACACAGAAACATACGTGACAGACACACACGTCACATACACACAGGACTAACACACACACACACACACACACACACACACACGCACACGCACACACACACACACACACACACACACACACACACACACACACGCACACACACACACACACACACACACACACACACACACACACACACACGCACACACACCTAATGCAAGCAGACAAACAATCCGCATAATACTTACTTGTTCTCTAAATTTGTAGCTTTGTGTTTATCTTGATGAATAGATGACATGTCACTGAGTATCAAGAAAGACTATTTTCTCTAATGATTAACTGAATATTCTTTAGAGATTTTAATTATCTTTGTTATTCTATATTGATGTTTTATTGTGTTTGTTGTAGGTCTTCATATTCTCCGTCTATCAGTAGGAATAATAGTGACACATCAAATGGTCTTCCTCTCCTGTCATTGTGGTCACGTGATGTTACTCTACAGGTCACGTGTTGTTTGTAACGCTATAGATGAGAACAACCGTCTCATAGTGTGAAGACTGAATATTTAATTCTAGATACTTTTATTTGTTTAAGAGATGTTTTGTATTATGAAATATAGAGTAGAATGTAAATAGTAAACAATGATATAGAATACTCTAAAATAGTTATGATTGACCTGTATTTCCGGGTAAGCTAGTAGAACGTTAGAAATATTGATACAAAACTTTGTTGTTAATGCGTTACATTTACAATGATGTGATATTCAATTAATCACGTGACTGGCTTGGTATCCAGGGTGTCTGTTTCAGCTTGGATAATTTGCAGCACAGTAATAAATTAATTAAAAAAATTAATTAATTTACAGTTGTGTCAATGTAGATCTCTAATTTTTATTTTATTTTTTGTTATTAAAAATTAAAAATTTACCAATTATTATTTATTTTTACTCCGTTAGCTATTGAAAAGGTAATTTAGTTGGCGACTGACAAATTTATAATAAACAAGTTAGTTTTCACAGAGCTGACAGAAGTTGACATCGCTGAGAAATCTATATCAGATCAAAATAGTGCACGTGACACACGTCACTCAATCGAATAGAAATAATGTTGGCGCATGCGTACTATCACTCATTCGAATTTGAAGGTCCCCGATCTCGATCCGAGTTGCAATCTGTAAGTTTAAGTAAGCTCAAGTGTAAGTTTGTTGTGTGAGAGTGTCGTGTTGAGTGATTTCTCGTTTGTGAGTGAAATTGTAAAGATTTGTTGTGATTGATGTGTTGATGGGATGGTAGGATGAGTGAGACACACCACACATGGATAGGAGTCTCGTGAAAGCAGTGAAGGACAACAAAGTCGATGAGGTGGAAGCTCTTTTGAAGTTTGGCGCTTCGTCTGATGCGTGTGATAGTGATGTATGTTATTGACTGAGTGACTCGTTTTATTGTTTGTTGGTAACAACTCACTCTATTGTAGGGATGGCCTGTACTTGTTACAGCTTGTGAAAAAGGCTTCAATTCCATCGTACAACATTTGCTACAGAAAGGAGCAAATGTTAACAAAGCAACTCGTGTTGTAAGTGTTGAGACTGAATGTATGGATGGATGAATAGAATGATATTTCAATGATGTAATGAAATTTGTGATAGGACGGATATTACATTAAATACAAATAATAAAACACAATTATTGTTATTGCAGGGTTGGACTGCTTTAATGTGGGCAGCAATTCGTGGTTATGATTCACTAATTGTTATGTTATTATCAGCTAATGCTGATGGTAATCTGAAGGATAAGAGGGTGAGTGTTTCTATTTGTTGTTTATGTGTTGATGTGATGTATGAGATGTTATGTACTAATAATAAATGTATTAATATTGAATATTATTATAATTTTATTTAATTAATAGAAAGTGAAGAAATACAAACAATTTATAGAAATTTGTTTTATATTTATTGGTTGGTTTTAAATAAATTATTATTTATATGTATGTATGTATGTTTGTTTGTCCTTTTGTTTGTCTGTAGTTTTTCTGTCTCTCGGTTTGTTTGTGTTTTTGTCTGTCTGTTGTAGATGGTTTATTGTAAACATCAAAGCTAATACAGTAAACGTTATATGACTATAACAAATTAGTAAGTAAAAGTTCAAGATAAATGACCATAGTGTAGGATTTATGTCTGTTTGTTTGTCTGTTTACCTGAATGTCTGTCTGTCTGTCTGTTGGTAGGTGTGTATGTATGTCAGTGTCTGTTGGTCTGTCTGTCAGTGTTTTTGTCTGTCAGTGTGTCTGTCCGTTTGTCAGTGTGTCTGTCTGTTTGTCACAGTTTGTGTATCAGTGTGTCTGCCTGTTTGTCTTTCTGTCCATGTTGCTGTCAGGGTTTTTGTTCCTTGGTGTGTCTGTCCATCTGTCTGTCAGTGTGTCTGTCTGTCTGTCTGTCTGTCTGTCTGTCTGTCTATCAGTGTGTCTGTCTGTCTGTCGGTGTGTCTGTCTGTCCGGTGGTGTGTCTCTGTCTGTCTGTGTGTCTCTGTCTGTCTGTCTGTCTGTTTTTTCTGTCTGTTTGTTTGTCTGTCTGTCTGTTTGTTTGTCTGTCTGTCTGTTTGTCTGTCAGTTTGTCTGTCATTGTGTCTATCTGTCTGTCAGTGTGTCTGTTTGTCAGTGTGGGCGTCTGTATGTTTGTCTGTCAGTGAGTCTGTCTGTCTGTCAGTGTGTCTATCTGTCTGTCAGTGTGTCTGTCTGTCTGTCTGTCTGTCTGTTTGTTTGCCTGTCAGTGTGTCTGTCTATCTGTCAGTGTATTTGTCGATCTGTCTATCAGTGTGTCTGTCTGTTTGTTTGTCTGTCCGTTTGTCTGTCAGTGTGTCTATCTGTCTGTCAGTGTGTCTGTCCGTCTATCTGTCAGTGAGTCTGACTGTCTGTCTGTCTGTTTGTTTGTCTGTCTGTCTGTTTGTCTGTCATTCTGTCTGTCCGTGAGTCTGTCAGTGTGTCTGTCTGTTTGTCTGTCTGTCTGTCTGTTTGTCTGTTAGTTTGTCTGTTAGTGTGTCTATCTGTCTGTCAGTGTGTCTGTCTGTCAGTGTGTGTGTCTGTCTGTTTGTCTTTCAGTGAGTCTGTCTATCTGTCAGTGCGTTTGTCCGTCTGTCTGTCAGTGTGTCTGTCTGTTTGTTTGTCTGTCGGTCTGTTTGTCTGTCAGTTTGTCTATCTTTCTGTCTGTCTGTCACTGTGTCTGTCTGTCAATGTGTCTGTCTGTCTGTTTGTCTGTCTGTCTGTTTGTCTGTCAGTGTGTCTGTCTATCTCTCAGTGTATTTGTTGGTCTGTCTATCAGTGTGTCTGTGTGTTTGTTTGTCTGTCCGTTTGTCTGTCAGTATGTCTATCTGTCTGTCAGTGTGTCTGTCCGTCTGTCTTTCTGTCTTTGTCTGTTTGTCTGTATTTATGTCTTTCTGTCTGTATGTCTGTCTGTCAATACATTTATTTCTTATACAAGACGTTATGCTAAAAACAAATAAGTTCTGATTAACCTAAAATATTCTATACTGTCTGTCTGTTTGTCTGTTTGTGTCTGTCTGTCTGTGTGATTGCTTTCTTATTATAGTTTTCTGTTATTGTAGAAAGGATGGACAGCATTGCATTGTGCTGCTTTCCACAATCACTCCAAAGTTGTTCGTATTCTGTTAGAGAAGGGATGTGATAGCAACATAAAAGACAATGTAAGACATGTTGATGTGAATGTGAATGATAATATTTGTATCTAGGATCCATGGCCCGTCCTTCGTACGGGCAAGATACTGCAGTGCAAAGATAGGTTCGTAGACACGTCACATGCAATCTTTGTTGCGAGGTCCCGGATGTGCTGAATGAATTCGAATTTTGCTCTTCGCGCTTGTTTCGATAGAAATCGACACACTCCCCGTTTAGCGCTTTGTCCTCTCATCAGCTCATTTTTTATCTTTTTATCTTCGCCGCGACAGAAGAGTAGCGGGTACTGAAGCGCATGGTAGGATCTGTGGGTTTCGGCGACTCGTTGAAGCTGGTCGTTGCGTTTTTGCAGAACAATGTCACTGTTGTTGAATTGTTGGCCAACGATGAGAACAGCAACTTCATCTGTCAGTGGAGCGTTAAATCGTCTTGGATGTTCCATGGTTGGAGCTTTGTCTGGTCGAATAACTATGCGGTGCTCTGGTAGGTCCATCTTGTCTAGGGCAGTCTTGAAGCTCGCCACATAGTTGTTTACGTTGTGGAGCATCTCCTGAAGAGACAAATAATGTCAATCTTCACACCAGGCACAGCTCTGCATCGTGTCTCAGCTTGTTCTTGTTTATCAGCCATAAAATAGATTTGCAGAAACTCTGGGTTTTCTCCTGACTGATGTTGCATGGCACCAATTCTGTGATAGACCTGGCCCTGAACTTTAAAGGTGGGTATAAATCCTGGTAGACAGACTCTTTCTGTACATCCAGAGCTTGTCATCTGGAATGCAGAGTTGTATTTTCTGATGTTATTAACAAATTGCTTTGAATAGTGATTCTCTAAGAGAAGCAAAGAACTTCGCTCTAGGACGCAATTGTCTGCAGCTACACGTATTCGCATAGTATGTAGTTAATTAATTAAACGGTAGGTTTCTAGACACGTTACAAACGGTGCATTTAGTTGATTAGCAAATGCATGACCCGTACTTTACAGGCAGAGTAGTGTTTTAGCGGAAGAGGGACGCAGTGGGCAGGTCACGTGCAATCTTTGTTGCGAGGTCCCGGATATGCTGAATGATTTCGAATCTTGCTTTTCGCGCTTGTTTCGATCGAAATCGACACACTCCCCGTGTAGTGCTTGCTGCAGAGAACGTGTAGGTTGGATTCGGTGCAAATGCGATCGGAATTTGGAAAGAAACGAAAGCGCTAGAAGAGTAAGTTTCGTCTGCAAGAGATATTCGATTGCTTGAAGCTTTGGGAAGGATGACGTTGCATACAGTCTACACAGGACTGGTGTGGGCGTGTGTTGGAATGAACTGGAATGTGTAGCGTTTGCGTCATCGAGAAATTTTATGCTTGGGTCGACCCCTTGAGAGGGGACCTTGTGCATATTTTTACGCAAACCTTCCCTTGTGCGTGCCGAGTGTGCGTGCCGATTTCGGTTGCGAACGGACAAAAGACGTGGCCACCAAACGCGAACACCCACACACACAGAGACAATTTGAACTTTAGATATTAGATCATTGTATTGTGAATTTGGTGTGCATGGTGTTAGCACTGCTTTAGCTACTAGTCAGGGTTCTAGCCAGGCATGCTTAGGTGTAGCGGCCCTCTATGCCTTTCACATATGTCTACGTGTTCACAGCTGACTGCTACACCTCCAATACTGGCTACACATGTAGTAGGTACCATACACTACACCTGCATTTACGCTTCCAATATAGATTAATTTATATCAACAAATTATTAATAAATAATAAATAAATAATTTGCATACAATTAATTAGCCTCCAACTTACAGACCAGAGAGCGTGCGAACTCTAGTCTGTACCACAACGCTACTAAAATGATTTGGGAAGTACTTATGAAAAGTGATGCTAAATGGTGGTGTAACAGCGTAGGATTGTTTTAGCTAGATCAACATATCATTTGCAAATGCCATGAGATCTCACAAACGGAGAAGAGACGTCTGCAGTGTTTGCGGTGATATCTTGAAACCAGGACTCTTTGATTCTTTGGCAGACCGCTAGCTACTCTAACTGCTCAACTAGTGAAACTACCACTTGACCAGTTGTCAAAGGTGATGGTCTAGTGATGCTGCTGTGCATGTCCTCTCACCACAAACTTGAAAAGATTGAAGAACTGAAACTAAAACTAAAACCAAGATGTGTGCGTGCACCAGAGTCTTCATCACAGCTCTGGTGTGCACTTAGCCGCCCATGAGGATTTCACACGCGTGCAATCAGCATTGGTTCACTTAGTATAACCAATTATTGCTAAACCAATCAGAATTTACAACCGACATTCCGGTTCTAAGACGCTGATTGACTTAGAAGGCTATTTCCGAAATCGTTTCAGTACAGTTTTGGTACAGATTAGAGTTCTCGTGCTCTCTGGTCTGTAAGTTTGAGGTTAACAATTAATTATTTATGGAAATTAATTGTTTGTAAATTATTTATATTTTATTTATTTAATATTATTTATTAATAATATATTTATATAACTAATTGTATGCAAGTCGTTTGTTTATTATTTAAGAATAATTTCTGATATAAATTAATTATATGCAAATTATTTATTTATTAATTTGTTATTTATTTGTAATTATTTTTTATTATTTTTATTGCATCTACGCATGCTAAGGTACACATCTACGCGTACACTGACTATTCATGTAGTAGGTACTGTACACTACAATTGCACACGTGCTGCTATATCTTTCTCATTGCATTGGTAATGAGAAACAGTTTAATTAATTTAAAAATGTAATAGATACGTCACTATCAGTCTGCCGCTCAGTGTGATTTGTAGAGGCTACTCTCTCAAACCATCGGTAATTTTATTCAGAAATTTTCACAGACAGTACATGCCACGCCCACGTACCAGAATGATGTGTCACGCCAACTCAGCTACTTCTTCCAAAACTCCTGTTTATAACCCTGCTAGTTTATAGAAAATTCTATTTATTTCGTTTGATCTACAGTCAATACTCTAGCAGGTGACAAGAAACATATAAGTATAAACTGGTGTATTATACATCTAATTTTATTATCATGTATTTTGATGTGTTAATATTAGAAGATGTTAATAATACTTGGATATTGTGTGTATTTGACAGGATGGAGAAACAGCACTGGAAGTCGCTGTCAGAAAGAATAACAAAGATGCTGCAGATGCAATCAAGACATTCACTGTAAATTGTGTGTGTGTGTGTGTGTGTGTGTGTGTGTGTGTGTGTGTGTGTGTGTGTGTGTTTGTGTGTGTGTGTGTGTGTGTGTGTGTGTGTGTGTGTGCGTGTGTGTGTGTGTGTGTGTGTGTGTGTGTGTGTGTGTGTGTGTGTGTGTGTGTGTGTGTGTGTGTGTGGTGCGAGAGTACAAACACCCGGGACATTTGGTCATGATTTCAAGTACAGAAAGGGCACAGGGGTAATTCATTAGGCAGGGAACTCACACACAATTTCCTCTCTCAACTCAGGAGTATGAACGAGTACCTGGTTATTGACTGGGACTGGGCAAGATTGCTGGTTTGGCAGAACGACACGCAACAGATGTGTACATGTGGGCGTGAGGTTCAGTCTCAAGGTTGCACCAAAGGCAATGTCTTTGCATGCTTTTGCCAAGCACCTAGGGGTACATCAGCGCGTCCTAAACACTGAGAAGCACCAGAGGCCCCACCTAGAAATAGATTGTGGTGCTATCTTCAGTACTGTGCTGAAGGGCATATCCATTAGTCCATTTGTGTGTGTGTGTGTGTGTGTGTGTGTGTGTGTGTGTGTGTGTGTGTGTGTGTGTGTGTGTGTGTGTGTGTGTGTGTGTGTGTGTGTGTGTGTGTGTGCTGTAGCTCAATTGTTTAGAGAGTGTATTTGGAGAATGAGAACATTCGGGACCTTGCAGGGTTACAGGTTCAAGTCACAGTGATGGCAAGCTATGGCATAATATCCTTAAGCAAGAAACTTACACACAATTGCTTCTCTCTACTCAGAAGTGTAAATGAGTACCTGTTCATCGACTGCGGTGGACATTACTGCTGCCTTGGCCCTAACATCATGCAGCAGACATGTACTTGTAGGCCTTGGTGTCCAGTCCCAGAGCTGCGCCATGGTTTGTGTCCCTGGATGACTCTGGCCAAGCTCCATGTGGATTGTAGCGCTGGCTTTAAGCCTCCACGTAGCACATGGAAGCCCTGTTTCTAGAGGCAGGGGGAGCTATCTTCGCAACTGACTTTAAGGTTGAGGTCATTCAGGAATGACGCGGAAGGCTTGACATTTGTCTATTTGCATATGTGTGTGTGTGTGTGTGTGTGTGTGTGTGTGTGTGTGTGTGTGTGTGTGTGTTGTGTGGTGCGATAACTTAGTTGGTTAGAGAGTCATCTTCTGGAGTGTGTACATCCGGGACCTTGAAAGGTTGCAAGTTCAAGTCACAGTGATTGCAAGCTATGGCTTAATTTCCTGGCTTAACACACCTTTGCTTCTCTCGACTCAGGAGTATAAATGAGTACCTGGTCATGGACTGGGGTCTCAGGAGGCCATTGGCTGTTTTGTGACATCAGCCACTGCGGTCCTGGTGAGACTTCGTGTGCTTACATCGCAGTTGGCTCACAAGGCTGTGCTCCTGCCAGTGCCTAGTCTGGCTCCCGGATTTTGCTATCGCAGATGTAGAGATGGCTGAGAAGCGCACATGGCCAGCTTTGCGCAGTAAACACATCAATCTACAGTATTATGTATGCAATAGACTGAGTATCCATATTTTATTCTAACTTTCAAATAATTGTATAGCTACAACCAAGCAAGGATGACGTATGTCATCACATCGACATCCTGGCAATCCATCCGATAATACATGAGCATTCTTTGGTTGAGTAGATAAGAGCGTTTCTTCTCTTATAACTGAGTGCCACTATTGTTGTTGAGAACAGCACATCCGGCTACTGCTTGTAACCCCACCTGTCTTATGGCTAGCTGTGCTAATCTGTGGAACGCAAATGATAAACTTTTGTTATTGTATTGCTTTATTAGCGCTTGGCATCATTCAACATTTAGATGTCAGAAGTGGACTTGCCGAATCTTTGGTCTGAATGAACTTTCCCAGTAGCCCTACGAGACGTACGAGCTCCTGGACGTACCTGGTAGTTCTCCTGATAGAAGTACACTCAGGCAGCTTGCTGTGGAAAAAGGTGTTTGTTTTGCTACTTTCGATGCTCGCCGTTCGCAAAGATCTAAGGAAGAGTTTTCGTTTGTCTCAATTCAAGAATATAGCAACGACTTGCAATAGATTAATTGCTACTGTAAGTAATACGTTGTTACACGATATATACGAAGGTGCTAAGTAAGACGGCTTACTTCGCAGTGTGCCACTAAATGGTAGACTTAGCAAGTGGCAACATATTGTAATGCAAAACATATCTGCTGAGCAGGTGGTTCGCATGCAAGTGTCGCTGCCACAAAGACTAAAACTACCAAATATTTCTAGTTGCCAAATTGGCAACAACACTTCTCGTTTAGCCGCCAACCACCTAGAAGTGGTCGCCATATGGCGACTTGGCGACCGGATTTTTCGAACTGTGGTGAGTAGGAGCATTGGTAGGTGGTTACATGATATGGTGGGTGAGTTGTTGGGTTGTCACTATTTCATGGGTCAGTGGGTTGTCAGTGGATGGTTTGATGGGTTTGTGGGAAGAAGAGTCATCCAGGAGGTCAATAGATGGGTCGGTGAGTTGTTGACTGGATCATTGAGTGTGTTTGTTGGTGGGTCAGTGTGTGTTTTCTTTGGTATGACTTAGCAAATGGATCAAGATCTATGTAGAGAGAGCATTGCTATGCCTTCCTGTAGTCTAGTCAATTGCTATATGGCAATGTTGATTTACAAGCTGTTGTGTGCTCTGACTGGCTCAGATGTTCAGACTCATTAGTGATCTGAAGAGACACAAATGCATCACCGAAAGACTAAATCCTGTACGTCAGCAAACTGAAGTGATTGAATGCTAGACCTGTAAGAGATATTTTAGAATCAAAGGAGGCTATTCAGTACACAAATGCGTTGGAAGATCTCTTTGTTACTTTGTCTTTGTCCCCACTGGAGGAGGAGGGTGTGGGTACATATGTGTGTGTTGTGCTGTAGCTCAATTGGTTAGAGAGTCATCCTATGGAGTGAATACATCGGTGACTTTGCAGGGTTGCAAGTTCAAGTCAGAGTAATATCGAGCTATGGCATATAGAAACTTACACACAATGGCCTCTTTTGACTCAGGAGTATAAATTAGTACCTGGTCATTGAGTTTGGGTTAAGACCGCTGACTTGGAAGTAACATCATGCAGACGGGTATTTAGCTTAGT
>NC_085086.1:2165561-2175561 GCF_963422355.1 Corticium candelabrum
GTGTGTGGTGTGTGTGGTGTGTGTGGTGTGTGTGGTGTGTGTGGTGTGTGTGGTGTGTGTGGTGTGTGTGGTGTGTGTGGTGTGTGTGGTGTGTGTGGTGTGTGTGGTGTGTGTGGTGTGTGTGGTGTGTGTGGTGTGTGTGGTGTGTGTGGTGTGTGTGGTGTGTGTGGTGTGTGTGGTGTGTGTGGTGTGTGTGGTGTGTGTGGTGTGTGTGGTGTGTGTGGTGTGTGTGGTGTGTGTGGTGTGTGTGGTGTGTGTGGTGTGTGTGGTGTGTGTGGTGTGTGTGGTGTGTGTGGTGTGTGTGGTGTGTGTGGTGTGTGTGGTGTGTGTGGTGTGTGTGGTGTGTGTGGTGTGTGTGGTGTGTGTGGTGTGTGTGGTGTGTGTGGTGTGTGTGGTGTGTGTGGTGTGTGTGGTGTGTGTGGTGTGTGTGGTGTGTGTGGTGTGTGTGGTGTGTGTGGTGTGTGTGGTGTGTGTGGTGTGTGTGGTGTGTGTGGTGTGTGTGGTGTGTGTGGTGTGTGTGGTGTGTGTGGTGTGTGTGGTGTGTGTGGTGTGTGTGGTGTGTGTGGTGTGTGTGGTGTGTGTGGTGTGTGTGGTGTGTGTGGTGTGTGTGTGTGTGTGTGTGTGTGTGTGTGTGTGTGTGTGTGTGTGTGTGTGTGTGTGTGTGTGTGTGTGTGTGTGTGTGTGTGTGTGTGTGTGTGTGTGTGTGTGTGTGTGTGTGTGTGTGTGTGTGTGTGTGTGTGTGTGTGTGTGTGTGTGTGTGTGTGTGTGTGTGTGTGTGTGTGTGTGTGTGTGTGTGTGTGTGTGTGTGTGTGTGTGTGTGTGTGTGTGTGTGTGTGTGTGTGTGTGTGTGTGTGTGTGTGTGTGTGTGTGTGTGTGTGTGTGTGTGTGTGTGTGTGTGTGTGTGTGTGTGTGTGTGTGTGTGTGTGTGTGTGTGTGTGTGTGTGTGTGTGTGTGTGTGTGTGTGTGTGTGTGTGTGTGTGTGTGTGTGTGTGTGTGTGTGTGTGTGTGTGTGTGTGTGTGTGTGTGTGTGTGTGTGTGTGTGTGTGTGTGTGTGTGTGTGTGTGTGTGTGTGTGTGTGTGTGTGTGTGTGTGTGTGTGTGTGTGTGTGTGTGTGTGTGTGTGTGTGTGTGTGTGTGTGTGTGTGTGTGTGTGTGTGTGTGTGTGTGTGTGTGTGTGTGTGTGTGTGTGTGTGTGTGTGTGTGTGTGTGTGTGTGTGTGTGTGTGTGTGTGTGTGTGTGTGTGTGTGTGTGTGTGTGTGTGTGTGTGTGTGTGTGTGTGTGTGTGTGTGTGTGTGTGTGTGTGTGTGTGTGTGTGTGTGTGTGTGTGTGTGTGTGTGTGTGTGTGTGTGTGTGTGTGTGTGTGTGTGTGTGTGTGTGTGTGTGTGTGTGTGTGTGTGTGTGTGTGTGTGTGTGTGTGTGTGTGTGTGTGTGTGTGTGTGTGTGTGTGTGTGTGTGTGTGTGTGTGTGTGTGTGTGTGTGTGTGTGTGTGTGTGTGTGTGTGTGTGTGTGTGTGTGTGTGTGTGTGTGTGTGTGTGTGTGTGTGTGTGTGTGTGTGTGTGTGTGTGTGTGTGTGTGTGTGTGTGTGTGTGTGTGTGTGTGTGTGTGTGTGTGTGTGTGTGTGTGTGTGTGTGTGTGTGTGTGTGTGTGTGTGTGTGTGTGTGTGTGTGTGTGTGTGTGTGTGTGTGTGTGTGTGTGTGTGTGTGGTGTGTGTGGTGTGTGTGGTGTGTGGTGTGTGTGTGTGTGTGTGTGTGTGTGTGTGTGTGTGTGTGTGTGTGTGTGTGTGTGTGTGTGTGTGTGTGTGTGTGTATTCTTCAGACAAACCCCTACGTCTTTTTTCTTGTGAGACAAGTTGCGCACCTCATCAGTGATCTAGTCCAGATGGTTTGAGCTAAGAGAGAGAAAGGTAGAAACTCACAAGCCTTATGGATAGAAGATTAATGGTGTCCCACAGAACGTTTGCAAAAGAGGACTGATTGAATTCACTAAGCACTTCCGCTAAGGCAGATGGATAGCCAGTGCTGCAAGTCGACGAGATGTTAGTGGTCCAATAGCATAATAATATGTTACCTGTTTGCCTTCTCTTGCCGTTTATTTTAAAGCGCAAAGAAGACTCTATTGTAGCATAAGACTCAAAGATTGGTAAGGATAAATGTGATTGAACACAATCGACACAACAAAGAAAACATGTACCTGTTAGCCGGCTATCCAAATGACTGAGCTGCCCTGCCTATGAAACTCCGGATTCCACAACCATGAGTTTATGATCTGACTCATGAAGAGTTGACCGATACACACGAGTGTCCAGTACACTTGTATAGAAACGCTTGTTGACAAGGAACATAGTCAATCATGTGACTAGATTTGGATCTGTCACCATTTCTGAATCGGATGACTTGGCTGGGTAATGTATGCTGAAACCATGTATTGGGCATTATTAGCTCATTGCTAGCACAAAAGTTTAGCAGTCATACACCATTTTCGTTGCACTCTCCAATACAGAAATCAGAAACAAGAGAAAACACGGAAATACGAAGAACTAGTTTCGTCAGTGGAACTAGCTTCTTTCACGCCAATCATACAAGGTCACCACAACATTTTTGAAGAGATTAGCTTCGTTAAGTCGTAGGCATCGCTGGTAAACTCAATGTGTGTATTACAAATAAGAACACAAAGAATGACTCAATAGCTAGCAATTGACTGAACCATCCTTGTAGTCACGTTTACCTGTCTAGTCATACAGGTATATATCAATTACTATGCAATATATCACACTACTCTCTTTTATGCTAGGCTTGTCCTTGAGCCTTATATTGCAATAGATCTTGTGGATGTCGAACCCGTCGAGGATATCGAGCAACACTCTTGTTTGGTGGATCTTCTTGGAGAATAAAGTTGCAATTTGAGGTTGACACCATTGCTTGCTTGTTCCATTGGTGCTTCGGGGATCTGCTCGCTGTGGTTGAATTTCTCGATGAATGCGATTTACGTGAACGATTTTTCTCTTTCTACCATTCACAATTTCCAGCGTAGCTGGACTTCTACTGACTGCACAATCCAACATACCTCCTTGCCATCGTGGATCTAATTTACCTGCAGTTGGGATTGACAGCCAGATGGTGTCACCTGCATGAAAGGAGCGCTCCGTTGCTTGACGATCATAGTTCTCTTTCTGGCGTTCTGCCGAAATGGCGACTTTAGTTTCACGAAGTCTTTAATTTCTTCCAGCTTGTGTTTAAGATGAGCTTGATAGGATTTATTCTCCAACGCTGTTTCTGGTTGCAAACTATTGGTTTTAAATGCTCTTCCAAACATTAGACCAAGTGATGACATACCAGTAGAAGAATGTACTGTTGTCCTGTACGCTAACAATACCAATGGCAAATGACACTTCCAGTCATGCTGTTTTTAAACATATACTCGAAGTATTTGAAGTAACGATCTGTTCAGGCGCTTCAGCATCCCATCCCCTTTTGGGTGATAAGCTGTAGTTCTAGATTTATCTATGCCAAATGCATCCAATGTTTGTCGCAACAACAAACTTCAAAATTTTAGCCTTGATCTGAAAGAATGACCTCAGGAATTCCAAGCATCTAAAATAATTGCACTAGCTCTGATGTAATACTGGAAGCTGTTTGGTCTTTTAATGGAATGGATTCTGGCGACTTGTTAAAGTAGTGTTGTATGACTAAGAGATCAGTTTCCTCTTGACAGGATTGGCACTTCTAAAATGTCAACTAAAACCATTTGCTTTTGTCGTCCAATTGGCATTGAAATCAGTGGAGCCTTCTTTGGTGCAGGGGGTTTAGTTTCTTGACATCTATAGCATTCTCGACAGTACACTTCAACATCTTTGTTTATTCCAACCCAGTAGGCTAACTGTTGCAGTTTGTCCAATGAATTCAATCTTTGTTGATGTCCACTAGCAGCATCATGAGCTTGCCTCATTGCCTGTTGGTGGAGACTATCCGGTAGAATTGAAACTGTAATTGCATCACTCATTGATTTAGGCTTATAACACCTACAGAGAACACCATCGACAATTTTCAACTGTGGCCACAGTTGAACATATCTGTGTACAACTGAAGAAGTTGCATTATGAGGTGACTCTGAGTGTGACATACGTTTACACAGTTGAGAAATAAGTGTATCATTTCTCTGTGCCTGATACAAACTATCTCTTGACAAGCAATGTGATACTTTATAGCTAGTCAAAGAACATGATTCATCTTTGGAAATTCAACAACAGAGGCGAGATAGGGCATCTGCATTGGCATTCTGCGATCCTGGATTATATTCAATCACGAAGTTATACTCCTGTAAAGCTAAAGCCCAACAATAGAGCATTCCTTCCATTTTATTTTGACAACCATTGTAGAGGAGTATGATCAGTATACAACTTGAATGACCGTCCAGTAAGTAATGTCGAAACTGTTTGGTACCAAATGCTATTGCCAAGCACTCTTTTTGGATCACACTGTAATGTTTTTCCGCTTTGGTCAAACTCCTTGCGTAAGCCACCACTCGATTATCTTGTTCTAGCACCCATCCCAATCCAGATTCACTCGCATCTGTGTGCAACACAAATTGGGTAGCATTTGCGTGAAATTGTGGGTACGCCAAGACAGGAGCAGTACTCAGAGCCTCCTTTAGCTGTTTAAATGCTTCCTGGTATTCTGCTGACCATGTGAAGGGTACTCCTTTGTGTGTGGGCTAATGTAGTGGTCCTGCAATGTCAGCAAAATGATGAATGTATCTTCGGTAATATGATGCAATTCCTAAAACCGACGTAGCTTCGTTAAATCATTCGGGATGGCCCAATTCCTCACAACCTCTGTTTTATCCTCATTTGCAAGCATTCCCTTGGCCGAAAGTACATGTCCAAGATATTTCACTTCATGTTTACCAATGCAACATTTGCATCCTTGTAATGTAAGACCAGCCTTCCGTAAACAACAAAAATCTTCTTGCTAATGCTTTACATGTAACTCAACGTTTGCCAAATAAATGAGAAAGTAACAAAGGGAAGATCATGAAAATGTTTGTCCATCAGTTGCTGAAATGAGGTAGGAGCACCTGTCAGTCCAAATGGCAATTTTGTAAACTGAAAAAACCTTGTTCATGGCAAAACGCAGTTTTGTGTCGATCTGACTCATGGACTGGTATATGCCAATATCCATTTCACAGGTCAAGGCTAGTAGATACTCTGGATCTGGCCAAATAATCTTGTACTTCATCTACAAGTGGCAGAGGATATGCATCTTTAGAAGTTCTTTGTTAATTTCTCGATAATCAACACACAATCTGAGATTTCACTTGATTCCTTTTTTTACAAATGCTGCTGGTGCCATCCATGAACTAGTGCTTTCTTCTAGGATGCCTTGTACTAACATATCTTTGATTTGAATTTCAACCTCATTGCGATAATGAGCAGATATCCGTCGAGGTGGAACTCTCATCGAGGATCGCAGACGTAGGAATACAGTGACATGCTAGAGAAGTCAGTCCGAGCGCTGTTCTGAAAAGATCTTTGTTGTCCTGGATGATCAGAGATAATGTTTTGTTTGAACAAGTTGGTAGCTCAGAGCGACGGTTATCAACAAAGGATGGTATTGCACACTCATCAACCACATCTGATTCACAATCATCACCATTCACTAATGCAGGCACACAATTTTTGTTATTTAGTTGATGATGGAGCAAGAGTGGTACTCCTGGCGTCATTGCCTCTAGGGAAATGCACGCCACTGCTTGAGAGTTGTGACTTCCTACCACTGCCGGCTCTTGCAGAAGCTATTTCCTATAGCAGTCCCTAGCGTAATGAGCTATCTGACCGCAAGAATAGCATCATTGACTCTGCCTACTTAGAGACCGTTCTGGACATTTTCTTGTGTGTGACCAATTTTATTGCAGTTAAAGCAT
The DNA here is from genome assembly GCF_963422355.1 of Corticium candelabrum. Taxonomy (NCBI): domain Eukaryota; kingdom Metazoa; phylum Porifera; class Homoscleromorpha; order Homosclerophorida; family Plakinidae; genus Corticium; species Corticium candelabrum. The sequence goes on from NC_085086.1 coordinate 2,171,480, forward strand.
GTAACTTTCGAAGACTTAGCTTGCTTGACGTCTACTGCATTCAGGAGTGAGACCTGTTCGGATAATATTTCAACTTGTTTTTGTAGCTGTTGCAATTCATTCATACCAACCGTCTTATCACAGACAGCTGCATTTTTCGAACATTGCTTCTTTATTGTCATCATTAGTCTTGCTGGATCCAGGACGGAATTTAATTCTCGAGTTTTTCCGGCTGCTCGAAGTTGCCGGCTTATTGGTATTGGCAATCTGGCAACAAATTGGTGCAACAGCAACATCTCTCTAACCGTATCCTCCATGTTTGTCATAGCTTGATTCAACAGTTTCTGTAACTAATATAGATACATTGTAGGTGATTCCTCCCGCTGTAACACGTTTCAGTTAAACCTGTCCAAAGACACAAACTCTACAGGCTTTAGCCTAGTAAGGAGGTGCTACAATAGTACAAACGAGGGATTCAAAGCAAGTTTGATATGCTGATGATGCTGCTGCAGGAGGTCCACTCAAATTATTGAGGCAATAGTGGAACAAACTTACTGACTTTTTCTCCATATTTGGATACTTTCCAAACGCGAATAAATTATGACTAATAGTGAAACCTGCATTCTTGGACACAGCAAAACTCTCTTTGATAACACAAATATCAACATCACAAGAGAAGGCAGAGAATACCTTGGAGCAGCGTTGGGAGACCAAAGATTTCGGAAAGCAATTTCTCAAACAATAGATTATAGAATGGCATTCAGAAATTGAAACTTTGGCTAAGATCACGCAATCTCAACCGCAAGGTGCGCAAGCTACTTTGACACATGGCGTGATCGAAAGATGGGTTTATGCCATGAAGACCTATGAATACAACTGAACCTCTGCTTCCTCTAGAAATGCAGATCCAAAACAATTTTATTTCTGTCCTCTCTGGAAGACATCCGGCAAGAGAAGTCGAAAGAAGGCTTTTAGACCTACCACCCCAACACGGAGGTCTGGAAACAGTCGTTCCACTCAACATGAAGTCTGAATATATGCATACCAAAACAGTTTCTACATCACTTGTCAACTTGATTATCTAGCAACATGTAGAATTGGGCAACGTCCTTCAAGGTAGTTCAAGCTGGCTGACAACACTTCCCTTACAACAACACGGATTTTGTTTGCACATATGGGCATTTAGAGACGCCCTATGCTTGAGATGTGGTTGGCAACCAATGAATCTACCTGATTGTTGCCCTTGTGGAGCTCCCTTCACAGTTGATCATTCTCTGTCGTTCTCTACTGGAGGGTATCCAACAATTCGACATAATGAAGTTGGGGATTTGTTCCATTACCTGTTGACTGACGTGTGCTATGATGCTCAACGAGAACCATTACTAAAGCCTCTCAACGGTGAGAAATGTACAATAAAGATTTGTTCAACAGATGATGAGGTTCGGCTGCATGGACATTGCTGTGAACGGATTCAGTGGTGGACGATTCAAACGTACCTATTATGACATGGGGATTTTTAATCCAAATGCAGCCTCTTGCAACAGGAACAAAATTGCATATTGTTACAGACATTGTGAACAAAGGACAATATGGAAATACGAGAAACGGGTTCTGACAGTGGAACTAGCTTATTTCATGGCAATCATACTGTCTTGCACAGGTGGATGTAGCAAGATCATCACAAGATTCCTGAAGAGAGTAGCTTCCTTACTATCTCACAATAAAACACACCATACAGCCAAATACTCAACTGGTTTCGCTGCTGCCTTAGCTTTGCCCTTCTACAAGCATGCATCATGTCTCAGATGATTTAGGGTGAAGTTCAGAGGCTCAACAAATGACAGCAACATTCTGCTCGCAACAGCAGAAAGTCGCTTTAGTCAACTGCCGTAGTATTATAGACACATATTCTATTAGTAGCAATAACCAAATTTGTTGTTTTATGTATATATATATATATATATATATATATATATATATATATATATATGCATACATATAATACGATTTATTGAAATACACTCGGTTTTCACAGCAGTAGTAGTAGTATACAGTAGTAGTAGTAGTAGTAGTAGTAGTAGTAGTAGTAGTAGTAGTAGTAGTAGGACTTCAACATTCTGCTGGAAGCAGCAGAAAGTAGATTATAGAAGACTGTTTATCTCAAAGTTGTTACAACCTAGAAACTTGTTGCTATAGAGGAAGCTTTTACATACAGTAGTAGTATGTAGTAGTGTGTTAGCAGATGCCGTTTGATTGTTCAAATACACCAGTTCTCAGTAGTAGTAGTAGTAGTAGTAGTAGTAATAGTAGTAGTAGTAGTAGTTTATCACTCAGCAAAAGCATCCACCGGTCATGCCCATACTACAAAAGCCACTACAACGGCACTCAACACAACACTATATCAATCCATTCAATTAAACAAACCCACTTAAGTCAACGTCACAATCTACTTAGTGAGGCAAGCCTCACTGTTGATTAAATCCATGTTATGACATTTTAGAGGCCTGTGCTTGGCCGATCTACTTCCGCGAATGCACAAAACAGAAGATCTTATTAGAGAAAAGCTGATCCGACATCTCAGAAGTTTCATCACTGAACTATATTTCTTTTCAGTTTTGTTGGCAATTAAACTGGCAAGATGTTTGTAGAAGGTGGAAGTTTCAGAGCCCATGCCACCGGTAGAGGAAAAAACCAACGGAGTGAAGCTGGCATGTTCCACTTCCAGTACTCGATGCGCATATTCACGTTTTTTTCCACATTCATGGATGTTGAATGCTGATCTCAAAGAGCCTTGACTATTGGAGCGTGCGTTTGGGTAAAATACCCTTACATCAAAAAATGCACGATCTAGACTCCTCTCGCTGAAAGATCAAGTCTAGACTCGTCAGACATGTTCGCTGTTTTATTCTGGAACTTTTCTCCAGTCAGAGGTTGTAACATCGGTTCTATCGCTACATCATGGCACACTTCAGTCAAAAGATCGGCAGTTATATCCCTAATTTCATTGTGCCTTAGCGTCGGAAAGCCACCTTTAGAACATACCATTGCATGGTCAACGTTGAAAGCAGATCCACTGACACATTTTGGAGGTAGATTTGGTAACATCCAACCATAGCGCATACATAAAGCATCACGAAAATCTCCTCTGCTCAAATGAAAGCCATGTTCTTCAACCAGTAAAGCGGATAGCCAATTTGATGCACCTTTTTCAGAGGCAAGTTCAACGCATCGTTTCATAGATGCTGGGGAATTAGCTTCTATTTCTACTAAAGCTTGTTTCTGAGAAGCCCGTTTTTCAAATTTTGTGGCAGATTTTTCTTTCTGAACAGCTTCGACAGCCACATTGTAGCACTGTTCTTATTGTATTATGAGAGCTGCTAATGGTGCTGTGATACGACAGGAAGACTTGAACTCAACATCGGACGTGTGAGTTGGATTAGTCAATTTTAAAGCTCCAAGTCGACAAGGTAGAGCCAACAAATCTCTCACGTCTTGGCTACAATATTGCTGGCCGGTTATGGCAGGAATGAAATAATCACGAATGGCTTTCTCAAGCGGCTGCATCATGGAAGAGATGTTTTCGACAGTTCTTGATATGTATGACCATAGTAGTAGTAGTAGTAGTAGTAGTAGGAGAAACGTTGCTTTCTAGTGAAGGAACAACTCAAGGAGATCCCTTAGCGATGCCAATGTATGCTCTGGCCACAATTCCACTTCTAAAGAGTGTGCAGACGAATGGTACAAAGCAGGTATGGTATGCAGATGATGCAGCTGCTGGAGGCTCGCTAGACTGTCTACATAAATGGTGGAACAGGTTGGTTGACTTAGGTGGTATGTTCGGGTATCTTCCAAATCCCAAAAAGTCATGGTTGCCAGTGAAATCAGGAAATATTGACAAAGCTACACATCTCTTTGAAAATACCAATATCAACATTACTACAGAAGGACAAAAGTACCTTGGAGCTGCTATTGGAAACAAAGATTTCTGCAATAACTTCCTGCAAGAAAAGGTGACCAATTGGAAGTTACAAGTAGAGCGACTCAGTTGCATTGCCCAAACTCAACCACAAGCTGCTCACTCGATATTCACACGGGGTCTGATT
>NC_085086.1:2180561-2220561 GCF_963422355.1 Corticium candelabrum
AACGACAGGGAGCTAGGTAGCTCAAAGAGCCCGGTTCAAGTAGAGGAAGCTCCTCCAGTCATTTCAGCAGAGACTGGAACTGCATATCAGTCTGTCACACAACAAGAAGTCGTTCTTCATGAAGCTTCTCAAGATCAATCTAGTGATGCCATTGACCTGCCAACTATCCCTCAGTACAGAGTGTTACTGCCTCCTAATTTCAACTGGGGTGGTGTACCTGGAGCAGATATAAAAGATCAGATAGACCAAGCATATCGTGAAGTCGTTCATTGGAAACGGAATTTATTTCAAGTGCCTTACGGATCCTCTGGTGGACACTTCGTTTCTGAACTTACAAGGCTATTTTATGCATTTGCAAATGAATCTGATCTCGAGTCAGTCGCAATAACTGCTGCTATGCTCATGCCTCATCTGTTGCTCCAAAGACCTCACACTAGATCCAGTGTACAACAGAACTCCTCTTGTTTAAGTCGTCGATTGGAAACCTGGAAAAAGGGTGACATAGGAGGTTTGATTGCAGAAGGCAGAACGATCCAGTCTCATCTTCGATGCCACAGTACTCGGAATTGTCCTCAGGATAGAGAGTGTGATCAATCAAGAAAAGTTGCACTTTTGTTGCAAAAGGGAAATATCAATGCTGCCCAGCGACTCCTATCAGATGAGGACAACTGTGGTTTGCTAGAACTAGACGAATGTATTCCTGGCTCTCACAAGTCAGTTAGAGATGTTCTGAAAGACAAACACCCTGACCCAGCTCCTATGTTTAAGGAAGCTGTCCTGGACTCCAAATCTCAGGCACCTCCTACACATCCCATTCTCTTCGACAAGATTGATGGCTATCTCATTCGTGCCATGTCACTTAAATGCCAGGGTGCTGCAGGTCCATCAGGCTTAGATGCGGCTGCATGGAGGCGTTTGTGCACTGGATTCAAAGTCTTGTCTAGAAATCTCTGTGACTCAATAGCTTCAACAACTCGCAGGATTGCAACGCAGTTTATCGACCCGAGTGGGATTTCGGCTCTGGTTGCTTGCCGGCTAATACCCCTGGACAAGAGACCTGGTGTCAGACCAATTGGAGTTTGTGAAACACTTCGTAGAATAATTAGCAAGGCTGTCCTGAGTGTGGTAAAGTCAGATATTTTGAACGTAGCCGGACCCCTACAACTCTGTGCTGGTCAGAACGTCGGATGCGAGGCTGCCATACACGCTATTCGAGGTATTTATGATGAAGATGAAACAGAGGCCGTGCTATTTGTAGACGCAACCAATGCTTTCAATACTTTGAACCGTCAAGTTGCTCTGGCCAACATATCTGTCAACTGCCCAGCCATCTTTCCAATCTTGGCCAACACGTATCGACAACCTTCTTCATTGTTTGTAGGTGGAGAAACGTTGCTTTCTAGTGAAGGAACAACTCAAGGAGATCCCTTAGCGATGCCAATGTATGCTCTGGCCACAATTCCACTTCTAAAGAGTGTGCAGACGAATGGTACAAAGCAGGTATGGTATGCAGATGATGCAGCTGCTGGAGGCTCGCTAGACTGTCTACATAAATGGTGGAACAGGTTGGTTGACTTAGGTGCTATGTTCGGGTATCTTCCAAATCCCAAAAAGTCATGGTTGCTAGTGAAATCAGGAAATATTGACAAAGCTACACATCTCTTTGAAAATACCAATATCAACATTACTACAGAAGGACAAAAGTACCTTGGAGCTGCTATTGGAAACAAAGATTTCTGCAATAATTTCCTGCAAGAAAAGGTGACCAATTGGAAGTTACAAGTAGAGCGACTCAGTTGCATTGCCCAAACTCAACCACAAGCTGCTCACTCGATATTCACACGGGGTCTGATTGGACGCTGGAAATTTGCACTCAGAACCAATGAAAACTTTGCAGAGTACCTTAATCCTCTGGAGGAGGCGTTACGATCCAAACTGATTCCCGCCATAACCAATAGAAGTACTCCAGGAGACAAGATGAGAAGGCTTTTTGCACTACCACCTCGACTAGGCGGCCTTGGAATTGTAGATCCACGTTCGTTGACTTGTGAGCTGGAATACTCAAAGTTAATTTGTGCGCCACTGGTCAACCGAATTGTGCAACAAGAAACAAACCTGGATAACGTTCCTACCAAGCAGAATTCTATGAAAGCTAGCATTCGCCAGCAAAAACATCTAACACAAAAGTCTCATTCTGAAATCACTGTCAATGATCTATCTGTGGAATTGAAACGTTCAGTTGAATTGGCCTGTGAGAAGGGTGCCTCCTGCTGGCTGACCGCAATCCCACTAGAGCAACACGGATTCACTTTGCACAAATCTGCGTTTCGGGATGCCCTGTGCCTCAGATACGGTTGGCACCCGTCCAACCTCCCAGACATATGTCCATGTGGATCTAAATTCTCAGTAGATCACTCTCTGTCATGTCCAACAGGAGGATACCCCAGCATCCGCCATAACGAGGTCCGCGATTTATTTACCAACTTGTTGACAGAGGTTTGCCACGATGTACACAAAGAGCCCGTTCTGCAACCTCTCAACGGCGAGGTGTTTCAAAAACGCTGTACTACCTCTGACGAAAATGCCAGACTTGATATTGCTGTCAGTGGATTTTGGGGTGGGCACTTCCAACGAACTTTCTTTGACGTCAGGGTCTTCAACCCTAATGCCTCATCCTACAAATCAGTGCAGATCCCGTCATTATATAAACGGCAGGAACAAGAGAAGAAAAGGCGATACGAGGAACGAATTAATAACGTGGAGCTTTCATCGTTCACGCCAATCATTTTAGCATGCACTGGAGGATGCAGTAAACTGACGTCTATTTTTTTGAAAAGACTAGCCTCACTTTTATCGGAAAAGCACCACACCGAGTACAGCACAACTATCAACTGGCTGAGATGTCGACTGTCATTTGCACTTCTTCGGGCCTGCGTGATGTGTTTGCGAGGATGCAGGTCCAAGCTTCACAGAACCTCAAGGGACTTCAACATTCTGCTGGAAGCAGCAGAAAGTAGATTATAGAAGACTGTTTATCTCAAAGTTGTTACAACCTAGAAACTTGTTGCTATAGAGGAAGCTTTTACATACAGTAGTAGTATGTAGTAGTGTGTTAGCAGATGCCGTTTGATTGTTCAAATACACCAGTTCTCAGTAGTAGTAGTAGTAGTAGTAGTAGTAGTAATACAACACTATAGTAGTAGTAATACAACACTATAAGTGACAGATATACGCACGCAGCAAAACAAACAATTAAAAGTCAGTTACTACTTTACGTCATTACACTGTATGCTTAACTATTATCACAAGCTATAGTCACCACCTACTCATCTAGGTGGGCCTCACTTTCAATGAGTCCTAGCAGGTCCACTTTGATAGGTCTATACGTAGAGGATCTTGTTCCACGGATACACAGTATACTCGAGCGAAGTAGGGCAAAACTCAATCTACAGCGAATTAATTGCATAATTCTACTGTACTGCTCTCCTGACTTGGCTGCATGCAGACTTGCCACTCGCTTATAGAAGGTTGTTGCCTCTGGGCCTGTGCTTCCGTATGACGTAAACACTAATGGAGTGAAAGACCCATGCTCAACTTCCCGAATTCTCTCACCGTAAGCGCGTTTCTTCTCATTCTCGTGACTCACATAGGCGGATTTGAGTGAAGAGTGTTTGCGGTTGGAAGCAGCGTTTGGGTAGAAAACCCTCACATCAAAAAATGCCCGTTCTCCATGCCTCCACACTCCTCTAGCAGAAATGTCGACCCTAGCGTTATCATCTGTGATGGCAGTGCGATGCGCAAACTGTTCTCCATCCAAGGGACGAAGTACAGGTTCGATTGTAACATCTGTAGAAACCTCCCTTAGAAGATCAGCTGTGATGTTCCGGATCTCGTTGTGCCTTAGCGTGGGAAAGCCGCCTTTCTGGCATATCATGACATGGTCGACGTTAAAACTGAGGCCGCATTCACATTTCGAGGGCAAATCTGATAAAGGCCAGCCATATCTTAAGCACAGAGCATCACGAAAATCGTTCTTGGCAAGATGGAAACCATGCTCTTCAATAGGCTGCACGGTAAGCCAGCTCGATACTCCCTTTTCGGATAGGACTTCCAAGCTCCCTTTTATTTGCGGTGATGCATTTGTTTGCAACTTCTCCAAGGTCTCATTGTGGAATTCTTGTGTCTTGGCCTTGATCTCAGATTTTCTTCTTTTTGTTTCCAATGGAGACACTGTGATGGCGTTCTCTTGTTCGACAATAAGAGCAGCCAAAGGCGCAGTGATGTGCTCGGAAGCTGCAAATAGTGATTCAGCAGTCTTCGACGGATCAGAAATGTTCAACCCACCGAGATTGCAAGGTAATGACAAGAGGTCTCTCATGTCTGCACCGCACACTGGTTGACCAGTCAGTCTAGGCAAAAATCGTTGGTGGATGACTTCTTCTAACGGCTTGAGCATTTCAGATATAGATGGAACAGTTCTCAAGAGATAGGACCAGCGATGGGCCAAACCTTGAGTAAAAGCTGAGTATGCGACATGAGGATGAGTTACAGCAATGGTTGATAGTTTTTCCACTTGACGAACCCACTCATTGACTTTACTGTCAACGTATTCACGAACAAACGAAGGGTGCCCTAAAGCAGCACCTAGATGTCGTTTACCTGATGTTGTGATTTGTACTGCCGTATCAGCAAATGCAGAGCGGGCATCTTCCAATTTGTTCTGCTTTACTATCAACCAAGTTTTAACAGCGTTTGCGTGATATCCGAACTTGGGGCCGACTTTGACAATGTCATTCCACCACTGCCTCACACCTCTAATGCACCCTGCACCTGTTGCATCATCAGCATACCAGACTTGCTTGGTTTCACATTGAAGTTGAGTGATGAGCGGCAGGATGCCAATCGCGTACATGGACATCGCCAGCGGATCACCCTGTGTTGTTCCTTCAGCTGATCTGATTATCTCGCCTCCCACAACGAACATCAAAACCTCGTCCCTGTATGTATTTATGAGAACCGTTGCAATAGCCGGACACAAGATTCTAGCATTGTGAAGCGCTGCCCGTCGATTTAGGCAATTAAAAGCATTCGAGGCATCAACCAGAAGAACGCACTCAGTCTCATCGTTGTCAAATATTGTGCGCATCGCATGAATAGCCGCTTCACATCCACCTTCTTGTCCAGCACACACTTGCAAAGGTCCAGCAGTATGGCAGACGTCGTCCTTGATAACTCTCATTATCGCCTTGGCAATAATCCTGCGGAAGGTCTCACCAATTCCGATTGGACGTAATCCAGGATTCTTGTCTAAAGGAATCAAACGGCATGCAACAAGAGCCTGGATAGCACTTGGATCCACAAAATCACAACATATGCGTCGTGCTAGACCTGCTAGGGCGTTGCACAGCTCAGCTGACTGCTTCTGAAAAGAACAGCATAGACGTTTCCAAGCTGTGGAATCCACACCAGATGGTCCACCAGCGCCCTGGGTTCTCAGAGTAATAGTAGTGGTAGTAGTAGTAGTAGTAGTAGTGGTGATGGTAGTGGTGGTGGTAGTGGTAGTGGTAGTGGTAGTGGTAGTTTATATGTCTTCTCATTCCTCTAGACAAACAACCGGATGTGAGACTGATTGGTGTGTGTGAAATAGTAATAAGAATTATTGGCAAGGCCATACTTTCAATAGTTCGAAAGGATGTTTTGAAAGCAACAGGTTGTATGCAACTATGTGCTGGCCAATCTTTAGGTTGTGAAGCTACCTTTCATTCTATACGCTCTATTTACGAAGATTCTGAAATGGAAGCAATTACTTATAGATGCTACGAATGCATTTAACAGCTTGAATAGACAAATAGCCTTGAGGAACATATCGAGACTTTGCCCACCCATTCATCCTATTCTTATCAAAACCTACAGAAACCCGTTTTATCTGATGGTTGGTGGTGTACCCGCTTATTGTCAAAGAAAGGGGCGACACAAGCAGACCCTCTGGCAATGGCCATGTATGCACTAGCTACAGTCCCCCTTATCACAAAAATTACCACAAATGGATGCAAGCAAATTTGGTATGCAGATGATGCAGCAAGTGGAGGAAGACTTTCTTCAATCAGATAGTGGCGGCAACAGATCATTGATATTGCCCCCAAATATGGCTATTATCCGAATCAGTCAAAGTCATGGTTGATAGTCACGCCTCAGCACTTGAATCGATCACAACATCTACAATGACACGGAAATTCAAATAACGACAGATGGCCACCATTACTTAGGCGCATGCAGCCCTAGGAAAAATAACATTTTGCGGCAACTTCCTCAAGAGCAAAGTAGAATCATAGTAACAAGAAATAGAACGGTTGTCACTGATAGCTGAAATACATCCACAAGCTGCATATACAACCTCTACTCATGTGGTTATTGTACGATGGATATACATATCCACATGCAATGACCATTTGTCTCAATTTATCAATCTTTTTGAAAAACACAATTGACTCTGAATTCATCCGCGCCATTACTAAGCGCCCTCCAACAGGTAATCTAATGAGAAGTCTCTTTGCTCTTCCTACACACTTGGGTGGTTTCCTATCAATCCAGCATTACTTGACAAAGAATACAAGAACTTACTGAGAGCTAGACAACCTCTGATCAATTGCGTAGTACAGCAAACTCATGAGTTGGTAGATGCCTGTGAACAGCAACAGTCAATCAAGTATTTAGTTAAACGTATCAAAGCGCATGAAAGAAAGCTGGATGCAGAAACACTAACTTCGAAACTTTCAAATGATTTGAAACGTACAGTGGATTTGTCATCAGAAAAATGGGCTTCATTTTGGCTTACAGTCCTACCTATAGAAACTCATGGTTTTGCACTCAGCAAATCTGAGTTTGGAGATGCTTTATGCTTACAATATGGCTGGCGACCACCTTATCTACCTGACAGTTGTACTTGGAGTCACATCTTCACTATCAACCACGCAATGTCATGTGCAAAGGGAGGCTTCTTTACAATCAGACTTAACGAGCTGCGAGACGTTTTAGCTGGCATTATGTCAGATGTCTGCTGTGATGTTTATACTGAACCCACTCTTCAGCCTCTAAATGGAGAGGTACTGCCAAAGCAAACAACCACTAGGAATGACGAATCACGCCTGGACATTTCTGCTTGTGGTTTCTATCAAAGTCGTTTCCAAAAAACCTACTTTTACGTGCGCGTTTTCAATCCTACTCCAGAGTCAATACTATGACATCTAGTATCACATCATGTTATTGAAAACAAGAACAGGAGAAAAGAGGAAATATGAAAACCGATTGCAGCGATTGGAAATGGCTTCCTTTACACCTCTTATCTTTGCATGTACCGGTGCAACAAGCAAATTGACAACTACCTGCTTAAAGAAGTTATCATGTCTCCTTTCAGAAAAAAGGACATTTCATTCAGTCTAGCAATTGTCTGGATAAGGTGCAGAGTAGTGATTGCAAGGCTGTAGGTTTGGCAGAAAAGCCTTGTAATCAACCATTAGCGTACTTTCTGTGTGCGCAGGGAATTGGCTTTACAAATAGTCGAGATGTATGTTTTGATTAAACTTTTAATCAATGAATTACTGTTTTCCTGTTAGTGGTTGCAGTATTATTGTTATTTATGTATAATATGTTATACAGTATTTAGTTTGTTGCAATGTATCATAGTATGATCTATTCGAATACACAATTTCATTCAGTAGTTGCAGTAGTGAATACCCAGTTCTTCCCAAGCACATTGCCATGCCATGACGAACTCTTCAGATCAGACTGAGCCTGTCTATGACATACTCTTTCGAGCCATAGATTGTTTACTTATTTGTAGGATGGCACTTTGTTCTTCTGGATCAGCTGGTCCAAGAGGAATGGATGCTGCTATATTGAAGCGTTTTGCAACAGTTTCAGGGGCTCTTCCAATCTTTTGTTTGATGCTTTTGCTTCATTTGCAAGGCATTTGTCGTCTCAATGTGTAGATCCAAAGGGAGTTGCTGCCTTCTTTGCTTGTCATTTAATATCACTGAACAAGAATCCAGGCGTCCAACCCATTGGTGTCTGTAAAATCATTTGCACAGTTATTGGAAAGGCCATGTTATCAGTAGTAGGAGGTGATATTCAGTCAGTAACAAGAGCAATACAACTTTGTGCTGGACAACAAGGAGGTCATGAAGCAGCCGTGCACGCATTGCAGAAAATCTACGACGATGACTATGTTGATAGCATACTTTGGTTGACGCTACAAACGCTTTCAACAGCCTAAACAGCAGCCTTACGTAACATATCTAGTTCCTGCCCTGCAATTGACACCCTACTTGTCAATTACTACTGCCAACCATCTTTGCTCTTTGTTGGAGGTGAAACAATTTTATCTCAAGGATGAACTACTCAGGGAGATCCCTTAGCAATGGCCATGTATGCTCTGGCCACTGTGCCACTCATAAAAAATACATACAGATGGCAGTTGACAAGTCTGATATTCTGATGCTGCTGCAGTTGAATGAAGTATAGACTCTACTTTCGAATGGTGGAAGCAATTACACAAATTGTGTCGGAAATTTGGTTCCTTTCCTAATGGCAAGAAGTTCTTGTTTCTTGTTAAACTTCATTTTGAAGACAAGGCTTGTGATATTTTTGGAACACAAACATCAACATCACAACCTCTGGTCGAGTTACCTCTGAGAATTACTGGGATCTGCCAAAGCTTCCAGCAAACAAAAGTCAATTATTGGATTGACCACATTGAAAAGCTTGCGTTAATCGTCAAGTCTCAGCCACATGTTGCCTACTCTGCATGGACTTCAAGGAAAATGACTTATGCTCTCAGGTCAAGCCAATTCACCTCTGAGACATTATAGCCATTGGAAGCAAGCATCAGAAACACACTCATTTCAGCTCTCACCGTTTGCAGCAGTTCAAGAGATGTTATCAGACACCTGATGGCCTATCCTGCTTGGCTTGGCGGTCTTGGAACACCAAACCCTACATCAATGGTGACAGAGTTTTCATATTTTATAGATATAACTGAATTGGTTAAATTGGAATTCAATGATATTCAAATATGTTTGGATAAAAATTGTATTCCTAATAACAACAGCCATGTAGCAACAGCAGTAGACAAAGAGACCAAACATCAAACAAGAAAACATTTATTTCCTTCATCGTAATCCTGTCACTGGTGTGCCACAACACTAAGTAGGTGTTTTGATACTGTTGGGTTGAGTTAATTATCAAGTAAGGATTGAAATTGATTGTATGCAAACCATTTATATTGAATGTTAGGATAAGAATTCAAAGAATTCAATGCAATAGGAATTGAAAGATATCTACACCGCTTGTTGAGCGCTTTCTTCGGCAGCAGTTCAACCTATTTGATGTTAGTCACCAACAAAATTCGATAAAGACGAACAATCAAAGATTGAAAACAACATGCAACCAAAGCAAAAGGTGATATACTGCTGAATGGTTTACCTTCAAATCTGAAAAGATCCGATGAACTTGCTCAAGAAAACGTGCATCCAGTTTGTTGACTGTACTTCCTTTAGTCGAACATGGGTTCTTCCTCAATAAATCTGCTTCCAAGATGCAATTTATTTCAGGAATGGATGGCGTCTTCAACGTCTGAGTGAGCTTTGTCCTTTTGCTGCTTCCTTTACTGTTGATCTTGCTGTGAATTGCCATAAATGTGGATTTATATCAATACGACACAATGAAGTTTAATACTTCTTTGGACAATTATTGGATGAAATCAGGTATGATGTCTTGAATGAGCTCACTGTACAGCCTTTGAACTGAGAAACTGTGTCTGGTTGCTCCTCTATCAAAGAAGACAAGGCATGATTAGACATAGTAGCCTTTGGAGTAGGAGGTGGATGGTTTGAAAAAAACTTACTTTGATGTTCTTTTATTCAACCCAAACTTTCTAACATACCAGTCATTGTCACTAGAATCATGCTACCGACGACATGAGCAAGAGAAGTGACGCAAGTATGAACAACGAGTCACAAGAATAGAACATGCCTCCTTTACTCTAATTGTTTTATGTTGTACTGGAGGAAAAAGTAAAACCATGAATGTCTACTTTCCTGGAGAGACTTGCTTCGTTGCTGGCTGACAAAAGAGACACATCTTATGGGTCTTCTATTCACTGGATCAGACGTCTATTTCACTTCTCACTTATCGGAGCAGCAGTTACCTGTCTTAGACGATGTCGTGCAAGACAATTCAGCACCAGCATCAAGGGTAGCGTTGCAGTAGCTATGGCTAAGGGCTACTTGTCGGTCTTTTTAGTAGCAGTAGTTAATACGCAATGTCTTTCAGTAGTAAGAATTTGATTGCTGCTTCAATTGTTAGCTATACATTGCTGTCAACATATACTTAACCTAGTGCTGCATTTTTCAAATACACCATGTCTTCCAGTGATTGTGTGTGTGTGTGTGTGTGTGTGTGTGTGTGTGTGTGTGTGTGTGTGTGTGTGTGTGTGTGTAGGTCATTGACTGTGGACCTAAGAGACCATCGGCTGTGACATGACATTAGACACTGGAGTACTTGTGAGACTTCGAGTGCTCACACCACAGCAGGCCCAGTGTTCCCTGAGTAGCACATAAGGCCCAGTTTAAAAGCTAGGTGCGTGACCTCTGAGAGGCGGCTCCTGATGTTTAGGTTAGGTTGGTTTATGTGTGTTTAATAAATAATATGATTATTATTATTATTTGTGTTTGTATGTGTTTGTAAAGAATTGGTTTTAGATAGCCAGAGATTTCTGCTTATAGAGTAACACCTGCACTACATTTAAACATTTCAACAATGTGACTCTCAATCCAAGTCAGTCATTTGCACAACAATATTGTTTTACATCTGCAATGCTTGTAATTGCAAGATCATTCAGAAGATCTCAACACATGACACATCACAAATGTGATACAATGCTGTATAACAGATTGAAATGACTCAGTCCTTCACACCTTATTTGTTGCCATGGTCTAAAAGACA
The DNA here is from genome assembly GCF_963422355.1 of Corticium candelabrum. Lineage (NCBI taxonomy): Eukaryota > Metazoa > Porifera > Homoscleromorpha > Homosclerophorida > Plakinidae > Corticium > Corticium candelabrum. Next base: position 2,191,563 of record NC_085086.1, read on the forward strand.
GGCTGGCATCATCGTAAAAGATGGCCAACTTCTATGTCCGTGTGTGTGTGTGTGTGTGTGTGTGTGTGTGTGTGTGCGCGCGCGCGCGTGTGTGTGTGCATGTCCAGAATATACAGTTGAAGTTTATTATTGCAAGCGTGTGTTCTACTATCCTACCATTCAAATGATTGTTTTCTTATTTAATTTCAATAATCTGCTCATCAAACGAAATGATATTGTTTTAGCTTCAACTCCTTCTGTTGTTGACCGTTTGGGTCCTGAAGGAAAAGCTCATTTTGATCAAGCATGCAAGAAAGGCAAAGTGCCAGGCAACACGGTCTTCATTGACTGTATGGGAGAGGAAGATGCGGGCAAGTCATGCCTGGAAGCTTCAATGACAGACAAACCATTTGTTGAAGGTCAGGAGAGCACGGAGGGAGTAAAGGTGAAGATGATGATCTCACAAGCAGTTGGACACGGCACCGACTGGAAAGAATTGAAAAGTGAAGAGGAGAGACAAGAGCATCTCAGCAAGCTGTTTGCAAGAGAATTTGTTGTTCATGACAAGGAACAACAGTCCAGCACAACAAAACCAGGCGAGCAAGAGCAGAGCCCACAAGCAAGTTCTACAGAATCTGATTTGAAGGCAAATGTGAATGCAAAAGCAAGCGGTTTGAAGTCAATGTATTCTGAAGCTAAGATTGATCCAGTAGGATACGAGGATTTCAAACTTGCTAAAGAAATTGATCGAAATGTAGATGAGGCCATTAATCTCATGGAGGAGAATAAGGAGGAGATGCGCAAATTTGAAGAAATGATCAATGTGACAATGATGGACAGAGGAGGTCAAGATCAATTCCTCTCCACACATGCTGCACTTATGGCTGATAATGAGTATCAATGTACAGCTTGTTTTGTGGTTATCGATGGTTCCAAGCCACTAGATGAGAAGGTGACCACATCCAAGTTTCGTCTTGCAGATGGAACTTTTATTGAGAAACCACGAGATGTTGCTACCACAAGAGCTGACGTCATACGCCACTGCTTCACTGCCCTCTCTGCTGCCTTTCCTGCTGGCAGAAGACGCAATAAGTTTTTTGGGAAGGGGCGTGTCAAAAGGGCACCAGCAACGTTCATGTTTGCTTCTAGAAAAGATAAAGCAAAAAGTAAAAGTTTTATGGCAAGACAGGAGCAAATAGTGCAAGAAATCATCGCTGAAGAGAATTTTGGTGATCACATTGTGCCCTTTAGTGATGATCAGGTGCTGTTCCATGTTGACAACACAAAGTCAGGAACAGGCAATGCCGATCCAACGATCGTCTTGGTCAAGAAAATGATCGTTGAAATGGCTCGTGAATACTGGGATGAAGAAGAGAAGATTCCATTACCATGGGCCATGCTAGATAAGGGTCTGGGTCTGTTGAGAATGAGAAAGCACAAAGTTCTTGATCTGCAGAATGTCTCCCAATTAGCTGCCAGGGTGTGTGATATCTCATTAGATGAGGAATGCAGACAAGCTCTGCGATATCTTTGCAGCCATGGAAGCATTGCATTCTATCACAATGTTGCCGGGCTCAATAAGAAGGTGCTTCCCAACATTCAGTGGGTTGCTGATGTGTTGGCCATCTTTGTCACAGTTCTGGATCGCTCAAGAATTCCTCCTGAGTTGTGGAATGATCTCAAGAAGCTTCATCAAGAAGGGATCATGTCATGGAATCTTGCCAAGTATCTGATGAAGAAGGCAGGAGTAGACGAAGCAAACTACGCTGTGATCCTTATTCTTCTGCAGCTATTTAATATCATTTCAGGAGCATACTTGGCCGCTCGTTCAATTGCTCCAGATGTCGAAGTCCAACAAGGTCAGAACTTTTTTGTTCCCTCTATGGTCATCAAAGAAGTTATCAAGACCCCTTTTGCCTACTATTCAGCATTCTGCTCTCCTACGTCTCCTCCATCTTTGTTCTTTATTCCCAGAGGTTTCAATGCTTTTCTCAAGCCTCTATTTTACCGTCTTGTGACCCGCATGGTCAGCAAGTACAGAGAAGGCCCACAGCTCAGTAGAAACCAGGTGATACTTCATCTTCACAGGGAGGTGGATCTGGAATTGGTCTACACTGTGAAGGCCGTTATTGTTACCGTCTACTGTCCATCGAGATTAGGTCACAGGAAACTACCTGCAGATGAAGTGCTCCGTCCACTGTGTGACAGTGTACGAGTGACTCTAATAGAACAACTCACACAAGCGAAGGCACGAGGAATGGATGGCTTTCAGTTCGATGTCTGTGTTCATGGTGCTGTTGACAAAGTTCCACTAGAATATGATCCAAAGCAACTGGCTTCATTGGATGAATATCCAGAAAATGATATTCTGCTGGACAAAGAGCATGAAAGCATTGATGCTCCTGCTAAACTTGATGTGTGGTTTGATAACACGTCTACTAGTCATACTGTTGAAGGTACCACGTGCAGCAGTATAATCAATTTTGTAGATTGACTTGTTTTCTTGTCTTTTGCACAGTTGCTGCTAACAGCGTTTATGATCCAGATGTGATTCTGTCTGCTGTATTACAGCAGGGTCATGATCGTTGGCTCTCTGTTGGTTTGAAGTTGGGGTTTACAATGAGCAAAGCCATTGAGAATACAAATGTTTTCTCTCTTGGTGCTGACAAGTTGAAGGCTTTGTTTGAAGCAAAAGCACAAGAAGTAGGACGAGATAAAGCAGCCAAACAACTTGTAGCAGCATGTCACTGTATTCCCCAGCCGATCATTACGGCAGTAAAAGATCAACTGGCAGGTGAGAACCCAATTTGTAATGATAAGCTTTTATGAAGTGAGTTTGCTTAAGGGATTGCACATGTAATGTGCTATAGTGTAATGAAATTGAATAAAACTTTGATCAAACTAAATACCGTATTGCCTTGACAATTATTTTTAGGTAATTTTAGTCAGGGAATTAATGGAAAGAGGAAGTTATCCGTGAGGGGAATTATTTTTAGAAGGAAAGTATTTTAGAGACATTGATAGTCTTGTTTTATGACAGCTTTAAGTGACTAAATTGATCATGATATGTTGCTTTGTAAAATCAATAGCAGCAAGTCGAGTCTTTAAATCGTGCTCTTTGTATTAAGTATTACCAAGTCCTGTTCATCTTTTTTCTGGTAATTTCTGCATAACAGGAATCTTTCTGGTAACTAGGAATACGTGCTAAATCCGGTCAGACTGCGCTAAAAGCAGCTCTATTCAACCTATAAACGAACACGAAGTTGCTTCCACCTGTCCAGCAATCACAACACAGTCACTGCACGTGACCACGTGACACTAGCTATCTGCATTGTAGGAATATCGTTAGAACTTTTCTTCTAGTGCACCGACCGTTTCTATCCGCTGCTTCCCACTTTTAAACAATAAGTCAAACGTTTCTGCACTCGTTCAGTGTTTGTCCAGGCTACCGTTGACGAGAATCAGCAGCGCAAAGTACACGTGGTTGAGCACGACAGACGCCATTTTCTGCATACTAGTAATGTCTCGCCAAATCGCTACAATGCAACTTGACAAATCAAGATTTACATCGAATGCTTACAGCAATGCATAGAATCATATCACAAAGTTTCTGATTATTCTGACGTCATCTTCTCCAAATTTCAAAATTCGACCAAACGATCGATTTCTGACGTTTTGATGACATTCAGTCACTTCTGCTGATAAAAATTAACGTCTAGACATTAGCTTCTTGTGCAACGTTTGGTTTCATCATATTTGCGAACGACTGTCATTTTGTGTAGGCCGCGCAGAGCTGTAGTACGTGTGAGTGCACGTGACCACGTGACACTAGCTTTCTGCATAGTAGGAATATCGCTGGAACTTTTCTTCTAGTACACCGACCGTTTCTATCCGCTGCTTCCCACTTTTCCACAATAATTCAAACATTTCTGCACTCGTTCAGTGTTTTCTAGGCTTCCATTGACGAGAATCAGCAGTGCAAAGTACACGTGGTCAACCACGCCAGACGCCATTTTCTGCATACTAGTAATGTCTCGCCAAATCGCTACAATTCAACTTGACGAAATAAAACTTACATGGAATGCTTATGGAAATATATACAATCATATCACAAGGTATCTCATTATTCTGACGTCATCTTCTGCAAATACCAAAATTCGACCAAACGATCAATTTCTGACGTTTTGATGACATGCAGTCACTTCTGCTGATAAAAATTAACGTCTAGACATTAGCTTCTTGTGCAACGTTTGGTTTCCTCGTATTTGCGAACGACTGTCGTCTTGTAACAGGCCGCGCAAAACTGTAGTACGTGGTGAGTGCACGTGACCACGTGACACTACCTTTCTGCATAGTAGGAATATCGCTAGAACTTTTCTTCTAGTACTCAGACCGTTTCTATCCGCTGCTTCCTACTTTTAAACAATTAGTCAAACGTTTCTGCACTCTTTCAGTGTTTGTCCAGGCTACCGTTGACGAGAATCAGCAGCGCAAAGTACACGTGGTCGAGCACGACAGACGCCATTTTCTGCATACTAGTAATGTCTCTCCAAATCGCTACAATGCAACTTGACAAATCAAGATTTACATCGAATGCTTACAGCAATGCATAGAATCATATCACAAAGTTTCTGATTATTCTGACGTCATCTTCTCTAAATTTCAAAATTCGACCAAACGATCGATTTCTGACGTTTCGATTACATGCAGTCACTTCTGCTAATAAAAATTAACGTCTAGACATTAGCTTCTTGTGCAACGTTTGGTTTCATTATATTTGCGAACGACTGTCATTTTGTGTAGGCCGCGCAGAACTCAAGAAATCAAGTTTGATTGGAATCCGTCTTAGCTAAACAAAATCGATTTCGTTTTGCAGTGTAACGAGAATGTACTCTGATATGTCTTAGAAACACTTTTCAAAAGTCATGTGGAAATAAATAGTTATTTTGTAAAGTCGCCCACTCGCTATTCCACGAATTTCCGTGCACTCATCTACTTTGTGTCAGTTTATAAGAACAAACGCAATAATTTTACATTGTGGCTCAATTCATCGATTTTGAGCCGTTTGTTGCTAAATTTCGCGATGTCGCACTTTTCGGCAGCCATTTTTTCTTTATTAGCAATTAATGTCTTGCCAAATCGTCAATCAACTAAACTCCAACAGCTTCAAATGTTAGCTATCAGACGTTACTTCGAAAAGAATGAGAATAATTAAGATTGATGCAGATCTACAATATATATCTAGATATACATACATATAAACTGTAACATTACTAAATTCCCAAAAACTAAAACTACTACTCATTTAAAAATCTTTCTACTTTGGTATTTAATTCAGTCGTAATCCATGTTCCTAGATCCATCTGCAAAGGTTATGACAAGCTGCATGATGTGCTTTGGCTGAAAACCTCCAATCACTTGGTACTCCGAAAAGCTCCAAAACATCATCAGGGTCCGTGTTCTTTGCTGCCTCGTTCTTGAAGTACCAGCGATTGAAAAGTTTGTTTATTCTCTTTATCACTGCTGAACTGAATCGCCCGGCCATGACTACGTGCTGCGATGCAGCCAAGGATTGTTTCATAGAAACTTTTCTTCCAAAATTTGCCGGACTTTTGACGGGACAAACCAAACCAAATACCAAAGTAGAAAGATTTTTAAATGAGTAGTAGTTTTAGTTTTTGGGAATTTAGTAATGTTACAGTTTATATGTATGTATATCTAGATATATATTGTAGATCTGCATCAATCTTAATTATTCTCATTCTTTTCGAAGTAACGTCTGATAGCTAACATTTGAAGCTGTTGGAGTTTAGTTGATTGACGATTTGGCAAGACATTAATTGCTAATAAAGAAAAAATGGCTGCCGAAAAGTGCGACATCGCGAAATTTAGCAACAAACGGCTCAAAATCGATGAATTGAGCCACAATGTAAAATTATTGCGTTTGTTCTTATAAACTGACACAAAGTAGATGAGTGCACGGAAATTCGTGGAATAGCGAGTGGGCGACTTTACAAAATAACTATTTATTTCCACATGACTTTTGAAAAGTGTTTCTAAGACATATCAGAGTACATTCTCGTTACACTGCAAAACGAAATCGATTTTGTTTAGCTAAGACGGATTCCAATCAAACTTGATTTCTTGAGTTCTGCGCGGCCTACACAAAATGACAGTCGTTCGCAAATATAATGAAACCAAACGTTGCACAAGAAGCTAATGTCTAGACGTTAATTTTTATTAGCAGAAGTGACTGCATGTAATCGAAACGTCAGAAATCGATCGTTTGGTCGAATTTTGAAATTTAGAGAAGATGACGTCAGAATAATCAGAAACTTTGTGATATGATTCTATGCATTGCTGTAAGCATTCGATGTAAATCTTGATTTGTCAAGTTGCATTGTAGCGATTTGGAGAGACATTACTAGTATGCAGAAAATGGCGTCTGTCGTGCTCGACCACGTGTACTTTGCGCTGCTGATTCTCGTCAACGGTAGCCTGGACAAACACTGAAAGAGTGCAGAAACGTTTGACTAATTGTTTAAAAGTAGGAAGCAGCGGATAGAAACGGTCTGAGTACTAGAAGAAAAGTTCTAGCGATATTCCTACTATGCAGAAAGGTAGTGTCACGTGGTCACGTGCACTCACCACGTACTACAGTTTTGCGCGGCCTGTTACAAGACGACAGTCGTTCGCAAATACGAGGAAACCAAACGTTGCACAAGAAGCTAATGTCTAGACGTTAATTTTTATCAGCAGAAGTGACTGCATGTCATCAAAACGTCAGAAATTGATCGTTTGGTCGAATTTTGGTATTTGCAGAAGATGACGTCAGAATAATGAGATACCTTGTGATATGATTGTATATATTTCCATAAGCATTCCATGTAAGTTTTATTTCGTCAAGTTGAATTGTAGCGATTTGGCGAGACATTACTAGTATGCAGAAAATGGCGTCTGGCGTGGTTGACCACGTGTACTTTGCACTGCTGATTCTCGTCAATGGAAGCCTAGAAAACACTGAACGAGTGCAGAAATGTTTGAATTATTGTGGAAAAGTGGGAAGCAGCGGATAGAAACGGTCGGTGTACTAGAAGAAAAGTTCCAGCGATATTCCTACTATGCAGAAAGCTAGTGTCACGTGGTCACGTGCACTCACACGTACTACAGCTCTGCGCGGCCTACACAAAATGACAGTCGTTCGCAAATATGATGAAACCAAACGTTGCACAAGAAGCTAATGTCTAGACGTTAATTTTTATCAGCAGAAGTGACTGAATGTCATCAAAACGTCAGAAATCGATCGTTTGGTCGAATTTTGAAATTTGGAGAAGATGACGTCAGAATAATCAGAAACTTTGTGATATGATTCTATGCATTGCTGTAAGCATTCGATGTAAATCTTGATTTGTCAAGTTGCATTGTAGCGATTTGGCGAGACATTACTAGTATGCAGAAAATGGCGTCTGTCGTGCTCAACCACGTGTACTTTGCGCTGCTGATTCTCGTCAACGGTAGCCTGGACAAACACTGAACGAGTGCAGAAACGTTTGACTTATTGTTTAAAAGTGGGAAGCAGCGGATAGAAACGGTCGGTGCACTAGAAGAAAAGTTCTAACGATATTCCTACAATGCAGATAGCTAGTGTCACGTGGTCACGTGCAGTGACTGTGTTGTGATTGCTGGACAGGTGGAAGCAACTTCGTGTTCGTTTATAGGTTGAATAGAGCTGCTTTTAGCGCAGTCTGACCGGATTTAGCACGTATTCCTAGTTACCAGAAAGATTCCTGTTATGCAGAAATTACCAGAAAAAAGATGAACAAGTCCTGATTGGAGCAGTCTTGTGGTTTCATAGACCTGCCACATACGTTGAAAGATTTATAGTAATAATCATTGTATGATCTTCACAAAATATCTAGTAAGTATCTGAGGTGAATATCCTGTTTATTGCAATAAAAGAAAGAAGAAGACATCTTTCACTCATTATTCATGATTATAGTTTCCTGTTATATTCACTGAATATGTTAGTAATATTTTCTTGAACTGGCGAGGTTGCATCTTCTTGTTTGCAAATGCAAATAGAAATAATTTATGATATCAACACTGTTTCATGTAGATGATATAGTTTCATTGATTAGAAATTTGTTTACTAATTGCCATCGATTACTTTAATTTCAGGTGTTTCAGTAGCATGTCATCCAGAATCTGTTTCTGCAGAAATACAGCAGAGGGCTGAGTTCAAATTGAGTGGAAGACGTCTGGTTGATGTAGCTCATGAGATTTCTTGTTATTGGAAGGACTTTGCAGCACTGCTTGCTCCAAACAAGTTTACCTCATCAGCAGTCAGTGTAATAGAACAGCAAAACAGATTTTCATTGTTTGGGCAAGCTCATCGAATGCTGGATGATTGGACCGATAGTCTAGACAGAGGAGCTACATGTCGTTTAGTTATTGAAACATTCGTGAGAATGGACAAGAATGCTCAAGCAAACTCCATATTTGGCGCAGACTTGGTAGATTACGTAAAACGGTCATGCAGTAGACAACGTGTTCCTGCCAAGACATCAAAGTGTTTTTTGATTTGAAGCTTGTAGCTACTGAAGTTTTTACAGTATAGTTACCTATAGATAGTGATTTCACGTGAATATCCAACTTACTAGAGCAGTAGAGTAAACACAACTAAACTTCTATATGTCACCAAGAGTGAGTTTGATTGGCCTTCTATTTCCTGCTCTAATAGCCATGACTACGATGCTGTGAACTTGTGATTTGTACCACACACTGGATGGTCTTAAAATTTTACAGACAGTCAGCATTATGATTGTCTATGTCTTCCACATGCCCTTCCCATTTCCATCCTATTAATAGTTTAAGACTAGATTCTGCATAAGTTGCAAGCCTGTGCTGCAGCATTCATGAGTGAGTGAAAACGTACATGCAACCTGTAGCTCAAAGCAATAAGAAATATTTGGTTCATTATTAGTTGTTCCAACAGAGCGAACCCACAAGACAAGAAGTGTCATGCCGCGCGAGGGAAATGTCTGGTGAGGTTCTTTAGATCTTGCGAATTATTTTTTGGCTCGGTTGGGGCACATCCCGGATAGATTGGACTTGCACGTGAATGTTGGATAATTGACGTGCACGCACGGTCCACGCGTGCATACGCGAAGCAAGAATTTGTTGGGGAGTGGCTTTTGCCACCACCTGGACAGATGTTTCGACCTGCTAATGATTTGCTAGAGTACATGCCATGCAAGAGTTGTAGAAGAAAGGCGCACAATGACACCTCTGAACTACAGTTACTTCTACTGAGATTGTCGAATAAATAACATACTCAGCACGTGCAACTATGTATTACTCACAACACCAGTTCACACCCGTATTTTGTCATCTGATACATGTACCCAAGTAGCATACTCGATCACACCATTTAGTAGCTTGATACGCCTTGTTTGGCATTTGTCTCGTTTGGCATTTGCCACCTGCCGTCTTCTTGCCACGTGTTATTATTGCTGTAGATTAGCGGTTACAGTAGATTGACATGCTATTTGCATCACCACGTGAGGCAGACCCATTGCACTACCTTGGTTGTCCCGGGGTAGCCTCGCAAGCCAGGCTCTTCCGCGCAGTCGCTGAGCTAACCGCACGTGAATCACACGAGGAGGAGTAGCTTTTACCGGAATTGCTCCAGCGCGAGAAGAGCCTTGTCGCTTTCGAGAACGTCATAGTGATGTGGGACCCCCGATCCGGTTTCATAGCTTGATAAAGCTAATTCTATTAGGTAAGCATGTAGGTACGAAAGTTGAGAACACGCGACATCGCTTCACGCACTTGCTTGTTTTGCACGAAGTACGTAGTTCACATCATCGTTCGCTTCTAGTACGTATGTAGACAGCTCAGCCATGTAATATTCTGCAGTGTCACGACTCCATTTCTATGGCGCGCCATTTGTGCCGTAATTCGCTATTTCTACTTAAGTAGAAATAATTCTACTTAAGTGAAATTCAATTCTACTTAAGTGGAAATCATTTCTACTGAAGTAGAAATCCATTTCTACTTAAGTGAAATTTGTTATTTCCACTTCAGTTGAATTGAATTCCACTTAAGTGGAAATGAATTCTACTTTAGTGAAAATAGACCACTGAATTCTACTTAAGTAGAATCATTTTTACTGAAGTCAACTGATTACTACTTAAGTGGAAATGAACTCTACTTAAGTGGAAATGAATTCTACTTAAGTGGAAATGAATTCTACTTAAGTGGAAATGAATTCTACTTAAGTGGAAATGAATTCTACTTAAGTGGAAATGAATTCTACTTAAGTGGAAATGAATACTACTTAAGTGGAAATGAATTCTACTTTAGTGAAAATAGACCACTGAATTCTACTTAAGTAGAATCATTTTTACTGAAGTCAACTATGGCGCGCCATTTGTGCCGTAATTCGCTATTTCTACTTAAGTAGAAATAATTCTACTTAAGTGAAATTCAATTCTACTTAAGTGAAATTCAATTCTACTTAAGTGGAATTCAATTCTACTGAAGTAGAAATCAGCACTTCTACTGAAGTAGAAATCCATTTCTACTTAAGTGAAATTTGTTATTGCCACTTCAGTTGAATTGAATTCCACTTAAGTGGAAATGAATTCTACTTTAGTAAAAATAGACCACTGAATTCTACTTAAGTAGAATCATTTTTACTGAAGTCAACTGATTACTACTTAAGTGGAAATGAATTCTACTTAAGTGGAAATGAATTCTACTTAAGTGGAAATGAATTCTACTTAAGTGGAAATGAATTCTACTTAAGTGGAAATGAATTCTACTTAAGTGGAAATGAATTCTACTTAAGTGGAAATGAATTCTACTTAAGTGGAAATGAATTCTACTTAAGTGGAAATAAAACCCCACAATAGCAAGGTGATATTAACACCACTGATGCGGAACGCTTTAGATTCAGTAACACATTTGCAGGTGTAGCACAGGTGCACCTCTCCTTGTCCATGTACCAAAGCAATTAGGGTTGTGGCACAGGTGCATACATATACGCATAAAGTGCACCTGCACTTGTGTTATAAGCGCTAAGCCGATTAGCTTGTGTAGCACAATTTGGTCAACACAATGGGTACACGAAAGTGCTAATTGAACTGTGTAAAAGACCGCTCAGATAACTACACGTTAACTGATGTATTAATTAATATATCTAGCGGACGTACGGAACAGGCATGGAAAGAGTTCTTGTTCAATTGATCTTTTCTTGTTTCCGTCGATCACGCACTTTTAGATATTTCTAACACTGTCGCAGGTGTAAAACAGGTGCACGTGTACTTGCGTCAAAAGAGATTACGGTTGTGGCACAGGTGTACACATTGTCTGTTTATCACAAGCGCACCTGCAATAAGCGCTAATGCGATTAGTTTGTGCTGTAGTACAGGTTACCTAGTAACGTGAATACAATAAGTACACCAAAGTCTGAGAGATTTGAGTCTGAGTCAAATACAACACGCTAACAATCATAGTAAATAAGCAGTCACAAGCATTATTTTGGAATGGATTATTACGTTTGCTCTTTGTGGATCATGTAATTGAGCTAAAGCAATTTTGTTTCTACCTTAATTAACTAATACATCCACGTACACCTCCACTTGCGATAAATCGATTTGCTTTTAGCACAAGTGCAGGTGCTCCTTAGTACCTGTACTACAAAGGAATATAGATTTTAGCACAATTTTGTGAATACAAACGTACACAATGAGTGACGATTGTCTAACAAACCGCTCAGACCACCGGCAAAGACGCCCTTAACACTATATAAAGGACCTATTGCACCGCTCTCTAGCTGACTTATAGTTGCAGTATACGTTTGTATATACGTCTTGGTGGTTCTTTTGATTGCTAGACTTTCGGACGATGAACACTGAAAATCAAGGCTCAGAGAGTAACGAAGTAGGACTTCCTAGCACTAGTAGTGATCTGGACATGGAGGACTTTGTCAATGTGTCCGATGCTGCCAGCCACGTTTTGTCGGTATTGCGAGACGTCAGGAACTCACAACATTCGTCTGCCAGTCGCCTGTCTTTGGAACTAAGCAACAGCTTTTCTGGAGTTATTGGACGCCGTCGAGCCAGAAGATCCGAGCCTATACCAAGGCGTGGCCGTGGTAGAAGAGCTGCGTCATGGAGGACTCATGTTGTGTGTTTGGCCCAAGTGAACACCACGAGAACAGTCACTCGCTCAGAATTGGAACGGCTTACAAGGGCTGGACTTGGTATGCAATTAGCAATTTACGTTGGCGTAATTAATAGCATAGAAATTTGGCAGGTGTACCACGCCATGAGATTTCATTGGTGCCAAGCGATCACCCATATTCTGAATTGCCGTTGACTTAAACAGCTAGCTGACTTATAGTTGCACTATACGTTTGTATATACGTCTTGGTGGTTCTTTTGCAAATGTCACGAGCGCGAAATCGATTTGGAAGCGACATCGAGTCGTTTCTTAGCCGCATTGCACGTGTTGTTGCTGACGTGCAACGTCTTCTGGGCTCTGGAGAAGTGTCGCAAAGAGATGTCGACAGTTGTGTCGTTCGAGTTGAGTATCTAATTGGAAACGTGGAAAGAGTCGGTGACGTGCTGCAGGCACACCAGTGTCAAAGCCTGGTGTGTGGACTACGCAATTTACTGTTGTCTATTGAGGCTTGCCGGATAGAGTCGCCCTCACCTCGTCAATCATTGTCCATTCGCCGAACGTCGGGGTCTCGTGGTCCACCGTTATTTGACATTCCCCAGCAACAACTTCAATTTCTTATACACTACGGCTTTACAGGTACCGATATCAGTTCTCTACTTGGTGTTTCATATAGAACATTACAACGTCGGTTGAGAGACTTCGGTTTGAGTTTGAGAGGACAATATTCCACACTTTCAGACCAAGAATTAGACGCATCTGTTGCAAGGATTGGTCGTGACTATCCTCGAGCCGGAGGCAGAACTATGAATAGCCTTTTAGAATCGGAAGGAGTGCGTGTCCAAAGAAGCAGGGTTCGCGCATCTCAACTGAGGGTTGATCCAGCTGGACCAGCAGGTGTTGCACTCCGTTGGAGCGATTCTACGCAAAGACGTGTGTACCGAGTTCACGGACCCAATTCTCTCTGGCACATTGACGGAAACCATTCCTTGATTAGGTACAAATTTTGTTGTCCTGTTTGCAGCGCTTAAAATTTTTCGTATCAGTGTCATTTAGTTTGTGCGCATTAACTCTATTTTATACGTACATTACAGGTGGAGGTTGGTGGTCCACGGAGGAATTGACGGTCACTCACGTCTAGTTGTTTATCTGCGATGTTCAAATAACAACAGGTCACAAACAGTATTAGCATTATTTCTAGAAGCGATCACAAATTATGGAACTCCATCTCGAGTTCGCTCTGACCAGGGCGGTGAAAATGTGCGGGTAGCAGAGCTAATGCTTTTGTTGAGAGGACCTGGTCGCGGGAGTCATATTACTGGTCGTTCAGTGCACAATCAACGAATTGAGAGATTGTGGGTAGATGTATATAGAGGCGTTCTTAGCCTTTACTACTCACTGTTTTACTTCTTGGAAGATCACGAACTTTTGAATGTCAACAATGAGCTTCATTTGTATTGCTTGCAATACGTGTTTATTCCTCGAATCAACCAATCTCTTGACAATTTTGTTAGTGCTTGGAATAGACACCACTTGTCGACTGAGGTCAGCTCATTTTGCTATTGATTGATTCAAAGCTCTAGAGCAATAACTGACAGTAATTTGTTGTTTTACACAGCATGGGCGAAGTCCAGTGCAAATATGGATATCGGGAATGATCGAACAGTGCGGTAGTGGAAGAACAGCAGAAGACGCGATACTAACAGCGGAAGAAATAGTCCAGTATGGGATCGACTTGGAAAGATCCACTCGGGTTGAAGATCCAGAAAGCAGCTCAGTTATAGTTCCGCCAAGTTCAATACAATTGACAGACGAGACGGTAGAAGAACTTCAAAGTCGCGTAAATCCACTCCATGATAGTGATTGCTGGGGGGTTGATCTTTATCTTGATGCACTTGCAACTCTTCAGTGACCAGATGTACATGTGCAAGTATAAACAATAGTTTCCTAGATAGTCCGCTTAATTTACCATTATTTTCTAATATGCACAAAGTGAAATCAACAATCCTTCATTCATTTATTAAGTCGTCATAAAATACAATCAAGTGCCAATCGACACAACAACGTTTGAAATAGCCAACTACACTACATACGTAATGAACATTTAAGATCTGACAACGTCAGCAGTTACGCGCAAATGTTCTCTATACTCGCAAATGTTCTCTATACAAAGTTCATTGTCCACTGATTTCCAGTCAGTATGCTGTTAAACTCTGCGCGAAAATCGTTGTAACTTGAGTATGTAGTGGGTAAGTGCAAGCATGGATTGCATGTGTGTGATGTGATGCGGCGAGAGAGTCCGGTCAATGCATTGAAATCGACCTTTATGATATCGACCGTCACAACACTGCTCCCAGTTGAAAAGCGCAAAAAGCGTCCTAGCATCTCTGCATTCAGACTTCGGATGTATCTGAGCAGGAAGTTATAGACAGCCTGCTGACTAGCAGACATGGCGTCTGGCTCTGCTATTAGAGTGGCCACCTTTCTTGCAGATGGTGTAAGTTCTGCCAATTTTTCCTCATACCATCTAGTTGATGGTAGGCAAGAGGCCGCGCCGTTCTTTATTGCTTCCATGGCAAAGGCTGGCTTTGCCAACAGTTCAGAATGAGCAACTCGTCGTACAATGTCGCGAAGATTTTCAGCTGTGGGCAGTTGCTTTACGCCGAACCGACTGAATAGATCGATAAGTTCTTCTTGAGTGCCGTCGTCGAGAACATCCATCCTTTCTGCCTGACGAATAAGTTCTTTTTCAGTTTCCGACAGGTAGTTGAAAAAAGATGTAACTAGGCAGTCATCAGTTACTTGTTCTCCGATGAGTCCCGATACTACCGTTGCCCTACAAAACTTTAGTGGAAAAAACCCAACCTGTTTAGGACCTGAAGCCAGAATGCGCCCGATTGCAACAAATTCTTCTTTAGTCGTATTGGGGTCGACGACGGGAACTCTCTCCATCTCTCCGTCAAACTTTCTATCCATTACCTCATCCCAAAACACCGTCATTACATCACGAAAAACCCCGTCTACATCCACTGCAGACTCTCCACTCACGTTTATGCTAACACGCCTGCTGGTAACATCGGTGATATCTTGAAAACGACGAATAAGATCTTCTACCAATACTGATCGCCGAACCTCAATCCACGTTTCTGGTTCTGCTTCAGAATTGGTTACTTCATCGCTAAAAGAGAATAAATATACGAGTTAAATTAGCATATGAAGTAATGCTGCTAGTCCACACGACATGCTTACTGGATATCAGGAGATATAGGTTGGTACAATGAATTCGCGCCTGGCGAGCTGGCAGGAGGAGGCGTAGAACGGAGAGAAATGACATCCAACGTTTCATCATCACTGTCTGGAATATGGTTTGGACTTTCAGAACAACTTGTAATGTTTAAGGCAACTGCAACAGTGACTAGAGGTGGAGAATGCTGCGGCTCAACTTCACATGCTAGTCTTGGCCTAGTCGTAGTTACGGGACACCCTGCAGTTGTGGAGTAATCAAGAAGACATTGCTCCTGAGACTCAAGTTCCTGTACATGTAAACAAGTTTAATTAATATTGTCAGACGTATCTGTAATTCAATCATACTAGATTTTCAATTAAAACATTAGCCGAAGGGGCTAGTCTGCAACTTTCGAAGGTGTTGGTGGGATTGGGAAGAAGTACTGCTGGAGGGAAAAAAGAGGTGTTCAGAAGTCGTACAGCTTCGGGATCGAAAATGTCTGGAATAGTACCAGCATACATGTACAGCACCTATACGAAAGCAATAATGTAATAAGACAGAAGGAAAATTACTAACTTAGTTGATACTAGGAATCTTACATTAAGCGGAGTAGCAGATCTAAATGTTTGGTTGTGAGAACTACCGTTAGGTAGTCTAAACCGGATAGTAGAGCCAAGTTGAGACGACTGGGAGTCCGGGAGTATAAACGCTTGGCACATAGTAGCTAGCCACGGCCGCAAAACAGAAACACGCTGCAGGCAAAATTAATAGTTACGACAGTTTACAAGCAGACTTGTAAATACCAGCATAGAGTCTCCACCTGTCTTATAGATGATGAAAACAAGTCTTCCTCTCGAGCCCGTCGCTGTTGTCTTAGAATCTCAGCTTCCTTAGAGATGCAGCGATATATTTGCACACTACGATTTTCACTAGACTCGCAATGCATATACCCTCGCTTGATCAGCTCGAAGACTTTCTTCATACTCTCTATCTTGCCAATCGCGAAGCTGATCTCTTTGAACAGAAGATCCAATTAGGTGATACGAAGAGCGTGTGATTGTTGTTGTTCCTGGTGGTGGTGTTGTTCTTGGAACTGTTGTCATGGTTGTTGCTACTGTTCTGGTTACTGCTGTTGTGGTTGCTGCTGTCGGCAACTGCCTAGCCTACAATAGACCGTGCATGGAGCGTGTGTTACGCTGCATCATGTCACATTGTGAATAGTTTTTTACGCGAATGGTTCTTCTGGTGTGGATGTCTTCACCAGTACGAGTCGCAGAAGAAGCAGTTGAGACCTATGCCACAAAAAATTATTGAAACTGTTTTATGCCGTAGTTGGCGAGAAATGCGAGCCCTTCTCTTGTCATACCATTTGAAGGTTACAATATATAATATTTATTTATTTATTTATTTATATTTATTTATTTATTTATTTATTTATTTATGTTTGTTTGTTTATTTATTTATTTATTTATTTATTTTTTATTTATTTGTTTGTTTATTTGTTTGTTTATTTATTTATTTTCTTGTTTGTTTATTTATTTGTTTGTATATTTATTTATTATTTTTATTATCTATTATTTATTTACATGTATAGGTACGTCTGCTAGAGTCATATATATTTACGACGACGCCAGACCCTATGATAGAGGCAGCTGAGAGCTTTTACAGGGTTATTACGCGACCTGTTAGTTGAACGTAGTCCAACTGCAAGCATTAACTTAAATTAACTTAATTACGATCACAAGGTTTGCAAAGACCTGTAGCTGGTCGCAAAATCTAGATGTTGTGCGCAAAGATATTGCCTGTAAGTACAAACCATGGATCCCTAATACAAACCATGCATACCTAATCCTAACACTATAATCACCTTGGAAACTCCATATCCACGGACCACGCTTTGCGCATAATGTATAGAAACAAAAGCGCGATCCAAGGCCTCGGAGGAACGACACTATATGATACACACTTAATTAATTGGGCTTGGGCTAGTGCTCTGAACTTAAGATGCATGCTAAAGAAGACAACCCTGAGGAAGACGTCTGTATCAAATAGCATCAATTAGGTAACTTAGTATACTTACTTCCATTGGCGATGATAATAGATTTGTTGTTGGTCGGATATACAGCTTTCCCTGGCGCACTTCTCTTCTGAGAATCTCAGGAGTGTTTGCTTCTGCTGGTAACTGGACTAGGTTTCGGTTCTTGTCCGCTTTATGGTAAGTATAACTGGTACTATCCAGCAGTGGGAATGTCTGCAAGACCCATTGGTGCATCTGCTCAGCTGTCCAAGTCAACGGCAATTCAGAATATGGGTGATCGCTTGGCACCAATGAAATCTCATGGCGTGGTACACCTGCCAAATTTCTATGCTATTAATTACGCCAACGTAAATTGCTAATTGCATACCAAGTCCAGCCCTTGTAAGCCGTTCCAATTCTGAGCGAGTGACTGTTCTCGTGGTGTTCACTTGGGCCAAACACACAACATGAGTCCTCCATGACGCAGCTCTTCTACCACGGCCACGCCTTGGTATAGGCTCGGATCTTCTGGCTCGACGGCGTCCAATAACTCCAGAAAAGCTGTTGCTTAGTTCCAAAGACAGGCGACTGGCAGACGAATGTTGTGAGTTCCTGACGTCTCGCAATACCGACAAAACGTGGCTGGCAGCATCGGACACATTGACAAAGTCCTCCATGTCCAGATCACTACTAGTGCTAGGAAGTCCTACTTCGTTACTCTCTGAGCCTTGATTTTCAGTGTTCATCGTCCGAAAGTCTAGCAATCAAAAGAACCACCAAGACGTATATACAAACGTATACTGCAACTATAAGTCAGCTAGAGAGCGGTGCAATAGGTCCTTTATATAGTGTTAAGGGCGTCTTTGCCGGTGGTCTGAGCGGTTTGTTAGACAATCGTCACTCATTGTGTACGTTTGTATTCACAAAATTGTGCTAAAATCTATATTCCTTTGTAGTACAGGTACTAAGGAGCACCTGCACTTGTGCTAAAAGCAAATCGATTTATCGCAAGTGGAGGTGTACGTGGATGTATTAGTTAATTAAGGTAGAAACAAAATTGCTTTAGCTCAATTACATGATCCACAAAGAGCAAACGTAATAATCCATTCCAAAATAATGCTTGTGACTGCTTATTTACTATGATTGTTAGCGTGTTGTATTTGACTCAGACTCAAATCTCTCAGACTTTGGTGTACTTATTGTATTCACGTTACTAGGTAACCTGTACTACAGCACAAACTAATCGCATTAGCGCTTATTGCAGGTGCGCTTGTGATAAACAGACAATGTGTACACCTGTGCCACAACCGTAATCTCTTTTGACGCAAGTACACGTGCACCTGTTTTACACCTGCGACAGTGTTAGAAATATCTAAAAGTGCGTGATCGACGGAAACAAGAAAAGATCAATTGAACAAGAACTCTTTCCATGCCTGTTCCGTACGTCCGCTAGATATATTAATTAATACATCAGTTAACGTGTAGTTATCTGAGCGGTCTTTTACACAGTTCAATTAGCACTTTCGTGTACCCATTGTGTTGACCAAATTGTGCTACACAAGCTAATCGGCTTAGCGCTTATAACACAAGTGCAGGTGCACTTTATGCGTATATGTATGCACCTGTGCCACAACCCTAATTGCTTTGGTACATGGACAAGGAGAGGTGCACCTGTGCTACACCTGCAAATGTGTTACTGAATCTAAAGCGTTCCGCATCAGTGGTGTTAATATCACCTTGCTATTGTGGGGTTTTATTTCCACTTAAGTAGAATTCATTTCCACTTAAGTAGAATTCATTTCCACTTAAGTAGAATTCATTTCCACTTAAGTAGAATTCATTTCCACTTAAGTAGAATTCATTTCCACTTAAGTAGAATTCATTTCCACTTAAGTAGAATTCATTTCCACTTAAGTAGTAATCAGTTGACTTCAGTAAAAATGATTCTACTTAAGTAGAATTCAGTGGTCTATTTTCACTAAAGTAGAATTCATTTCCACTTAAGTGGAATTCAATTCAACTGAAGTGGAAATAACAAATTTCACTTAAGTAGAAATGGATTTCTACTTCAGTAGAAGTGCTGATTTCTACTTCAGTAGAATTGAATTCCACTTAAGTAGAATTGAATTTCACTTAAGTAGAATTGAATTTCACTTAAGTAGAATTATTTCTACTTAAGTAGAAATAGCGAATTACGGCACAAATGGCGCGCCATAATGTGCATGTATCTTTTAGCATGTTTGATGTCATGCTATGCTGTACACTGTGTAGCAAATATATAGTACCATGCAGTTTTAGTATAGCCTGAATTCTGTCACTTGTAATTTAGTTGATTCATGGATGTAGCACTGGTTTCAGGCACATTAGCGTTATCTAGTGGCACTGCAGCAGCTGGTGGAATTACCTCAGCTTTGCAAACTACTGAACGGGAGACAGCAATAGGTAATAAAGGCATTTATGTGTCATCTTTGATTAGTTGATCTATTACTCACATGTTTTGCTTAATTAATAAAGATAGAACAGGCAGTATAAATTGCTATAATGTATGAATGAAACGTGGGTTAGCAGTTATAATGACATAAGACATGGAGAGTGCAAGAAGGTTTTCCAGCAGGAGTATTGATTGAAGCAGGCAAAGTTATGTGTTTGTATTGGTAAAAAAGATGTTTCTGCTGAATGACTTGGTTTATGTTCCAAGAATTTATAGTTACATGTCTAGATGGTTGTGGCAACACGGCCAAGTGCTGACTGTGCTTTCGGTGAAAGTTAACAGTTTTAATGGCAAGATGATAGAGAAAGTTGCATGACTTTGCTTCTGTCTATACATGTATACGTGAAACTATACCAGTCGTGTGTGCAAAAGTTGTAGTCTATTTAAATGTGTTCATGCAGTAGCTTAATATAGCCCAGATGTGCTTTGATGTGTACCCAAACTAAGTCTTGCTTTTGTAGATGCGATGTAATTTTAGATGCTAGATATGCTTTATTTTCATGACCCTGTTATTATCTTTGTAACAAAATGTGTTGTCTGTCCATACGTAACATTCACCATTTACTACGTTCAGTGAGACCTGGTATTGCTGATGGCCCATTGTCTACTTTTGATGAAGGTCTACGACGATCACTTGACCGGAGCACAAGATCTTCTGTTTCAGAATTTTCGTACTCACAAGAAGTGCTACCAATTGGAATAGGAGGTATGGGCATTAGGAAAGCTTTATCTTCTTCGTCTGCTGCTTTTCTCGGAAGCTGTGTTACTCAAATTGAAAGTTGGTTAACTGTCTACTGAAACGCAATCTACCTTCTCTGTCCACTTTAGTCAAACATTTACTCAGAGAAGAGAAAACACGAGGAATTGTCCGTAAACTATTTTCTAAGAGCGAATCGATTTCTTTAGATGTGATGACAGCTACGCAACACCAAATTCAAAGTCGACCTAGATAATATTTCTCTACTAGTGTTGACGAGTTTCAGAGAAAGAGCCCTCCTGAAGACTATATAATCTCCTATGCAGGTGCTTAGATGTGGGTAACTCCAAACTGTAACCTTGGTCTTACTCGGGCGGTATTCACACTTGGGTTAGTAAACCCGTTTTTGCACTAATTAATCCTAACATCCTGCTGTGCTATCACGCGCAAGTGTGTTCACACTTGCTGAGCTAACCCAGGTTGCCTCTAACAACTGTAGTACTAGATTACAATCAAGTGCTCGCGCTAAGCTACTCAATTCCCACCAGAATTGATATGCCTAACTCTTCAGAACACGTTCCATCTCCAAGTTCTACTGCCTTCTCCGGGTTTCCTTTCTTCGACTTTAGCAGTTCAAAGGCTATGCGTTACCCTGAATTCCCTCTAACTCCATCATCATCAGCCATTACTATGCAATCAGGTAGTTCAGTAAGTATGCCAGTTTGGCAAATGCGACAAAGTACATTTTTCCATTCCTGTTGGGACTCCTTGTATTTTGAGACCATCAAGATTGCCTAACATGTCATCAATGCAACCTGCAGCACTAGCACCAGTCAGCTATCCTCACAGTTACTGTGCCACACCGCAACAACAGCACTACCATCACCACCACCACCAACAGCAGCAACACGATCACGAGTAGCAGCGGCAGCAGCCTCAGTCACACCAACATATCAGAACCAGCACAAGCAACCAAACAATACCCCTTCAAAAACATTAGAAGAACAACACCCAGACTCTAAACAATCTGCAAAGAGAAGAAAAATCGATACAACAAAAAGAAACTGATTCTTCACTTGACATATGGTCAAGCAGCAAAATCCACGATCAACTACGGAGGCAGGGTTGAAGAAGCCCATTTGGGATAAGACTCAAGATGAGATGACAAAACTGGGTCTGACCAGAAAGAAGATCAGTACACGCAAAAATGAAATCTCTAGAAAAAATGTACAAAGAAATCAAGACAAAACTAAATCGTTCAGGAGAAGAGAATGATAATTCTTTTCCATATTATGACATTATTGACAGTGTGATGGGTACAAATTCCAACTATTTCACCACATTTTATCATTGACAGTGGTGCTCGAGATGGTCTGGATCTAGATGATGAGGATGAATTCCTACTAGTAGACGACAGCGTTTGAGCAACCTCACCTGTTCTAGCAAGTAGCCCTTGCAATGACGTACAGATTCTTGATGATAGCTGTGATGACAGCATTAGTGTGAGTGTTGCCAAAGAAAAAGAAACAGCCAATAGAAGACAAAAAGATCAGGAAAAAAGGAGGAGAAAACGTCCAAGGGCTGCTGCCGTTTTTGAAGACATTGCAACCACTATTGAAACAAGTTTGTCTTTTATGGAAGACAGATTTGCTGCAATGATGGAACGGCAGCTGGAGAGAGAGGAAAGGCAACTGCAACGAAGGCTTGAAGCAGATCAAGCACAAAGCACAAAACAACAAGAATTCTTTCTTGAGGCTGTAAGAGTTTTGAAAGACCAGTAACTTTCTTGTTTATTACTAGTTTATACCATTGCAACATATGCATGCACTTGAGTAATTAGGAGTTCTACTTTGTGTTTTTAGTAATTTAATAATAGATTTGGGGTTGCTTAAACTTCTACTAAAACTTTAGTACTGTAGTATAACTGCATGCAAGACCTATAAGGTCAAGTTTTAATATTATTTTCACTATCTACCTTGTTGGGTTTTCTTAGCTTATTACTGTCAACTGATTTCACTGCACGTACTGTAATAGGGCTTCTCTTGTGTCATCAGCATTACTATTGCCTTTGTGGATTATGACTATAATTGTCATCCTTATGGTCATCATCGTCATCATCATCATTACCATCATCATCATCCTCATCATTGCCATTGCCGTCTTAACAGTGAATGAGCCAGTCATCATCCGCCTCGATCGTCATCATGTGCAATACAGTAGTTTTAGAGAATACAAGAAGCAGTAACAACATGGCAAAAGTTGTGCAAAGTAGTGTCTTGTTGCTTATGCAGAGTCCTGAAGCGATACTTAAGAAGACCAAATGCTCCCTCCACTACCATCCTTGTACTGCTTTGTACTGCTCAGTTTAAAATTGAATTTTCGTTTATTACGCGCTCCTGTTTGAGGATATGGTTTCATAAGTCATGGAAGTAGAGGAAAAGCTGGATCTCCAATGACAAGAACTGATACCATTACTCCATTGATGTTTACAAGTTGACCATCAGCAAAGCATGTCCTAAAACGCTCAGCTTTCTGATACAACTTATTATTGCACAATACCCTGGCATCGTGGACTCTTCCAGGTCATCCAACACAGATATCAGTAAAGAACCGGAAAGAGTCAACTACAGCTTGCAGAATAACCGAATAAAAATGATTTCGATTGTAGTACTCGGCTGAATAGTCAGAATGACATTTCATTGGAATATGTGTGACATCGATCGCACCTCCAACTTGGAGAAATCCCTGCTGTTGCTGAAACTTAACAATTACACTTGCCAGTCTGTTTCCGCTGGGTAAGCGAACATGAAGTTTCAACAACTGGCGCACAAAAGCTCTGCATACTTGATTCTTTATTGTACAAGCAGTTGAACGACCAATCCCAAACAGGCGAGAAACTGTACGGAATTCAGAATTCCCCGCCAATCTCCAGAGACAGACAGCGACACGTTTGCTTACCGGCACAAGGTCACGAAATCGAGTGTTACGACGAGAAATATATGAATGAAAGTCAGCACACAGGCGCGTGAAAGTAGCCTTCGACATACAGAAGTTAGCTTTCCACTCGCGTTCACTCCAGTTCCTACAGCCTACGTTTGTCCACCATGTCTCTGTCCTGGCTTTGACCCACACGGTACGTTGAACAAAATGACGGCGACGTAGAGCCACAAAACCCCTAAGTAATGTCAAAGTAAGGCGACAACGGAAGACGACATGCGTGTAGTAGGACAGCAACAGCTGCCTGAATCTGCGGATGCGACCGCTCCTCTCACGAAATAAATCTGCAAGTCGTGCTGCGGATGTGATTTGTTCAATGAACAACCGCCACACTAACACAAAGTCGATCAATCTTCTTTGATGCAATTCTGTGATGCAATATGGATAAACTGGAATGCTTTCAAAAGCTGTAACACAAGCTAAAACCAGCTCTAATCCCGCTCCAACCCTACTTTTCAGCAGGGTGAGGCTAGCCTTGCTCTAACCCACATTCCTGTGTAAACTGACCTTATGTATTCTTATTGATTGTGCTAAGCAGTCGCAAACCCAGTTCTAAACGATAGTGTGAACACACCTATGTCGCTCCATCAGTTTGCTGTAGCTTCTAGATATTGGCTGAGTTTGCCTTTGTTTTCTTTCCCACAAAACACACTAGGTGTTTTTGCGGTCAGCCACTAGACCCATAAAAAGATCAGCTTGTTGGATGTGGTCATGGTCCACACCGTTTCAATCGTCATAACGCTTTGGTGTAAGACTATTTGCCAACAACTTTTTATTGATTCAAAACAAGATGTAAAAGAACAGAGAAGCTCGAGTGAAACCATGCAAATACCGGCATTTGATGTTTTCTATTCAAATTTCTTGAATGAACGACCTAGTTACTTTGGCATCACAGTAAGAAACACGTTGTAACCATCAGACATCCCTCGCGTTGCTGAAACATCATATTCGTGGCAGAGGCGGCTGAGGTGGACAATGATGATCGTCACGACGCAAGAGTGACTTCTGCCGGGGCGGAGGGTTACCCATTGATAGTGGAAACGCGTGCACTTTGGTCGCCAGATAGTTTAGAAACGTTGAAATCAATAGCTTCGCAATGTGCTCTGCTCGCTGCTCCTTTTTGAAAGACTTTCGAGAACTTGTTAGAGCAGATTTCTATAAAATTATGGATTTATATCGCTAGAATGATTTCCAGCCGCATGCTTGCAGAAACGGATGATGTTTTGAATTGGAACTTCCTGTATGTGAGTAAATTTGACTGCAGTATAGAGACGAAAATTTGTGGAGGTACGTACTTCTACGTCCCCCGCTTTTGTCGCCTCTATACCACAGAATGCTGAGAAAGAACCAACACTAAGCATTGACACTTACATGCATTGACAGTAGCTTGCACGCGGTTTTATTGTTTAATTGTTTTTAGAGAACATGTTAGATGTCGTGGTGGTGACGGCCGTTTCTATTGAACTCCGGGCTGTCAGGAAAGTTTTGGAAACAGCTGGTTGCACGTTCTTTCCTAATTTTCAGATACGGGATAGTTCAGACGAAGTTTTGGTGGGCGGTGTGGCTACCAAGCTGCAGTTGCAGAAGTCGACCTTTAATATGGGCGTGTTTCTTCTTTTACAAAGTGAACACGAAGGAGCCATGGATTTCTTGCAAGCAATAAAATATGGCGTAGAGTCTAATCAAGTGTCAGAAAGTGGATTATTAGTCATGATTGGCATGTGTGCAGGAAACCCTGACAGTAAAGTGAAGTTTGGAACCATCATGACGCCTCAACTGATTGCAAATGAAACTTGTGTTGGTTCAAAGCTTGATGCAAAGACAGGCAAGTTCGAGACTTCATTTGCTGATGCTAAAGTTAGTCAAAGGGTCTGTGCAGCAGTTCAAGCGGCTTCACCAGAATTCTGTGGATATGATTGGCTTGACAAGTATCTGCCGGATGAAGTAAAGAATACTCCTTCACCACTGTTTCTTCAAGATGCCATTCTTGCTGCATTGAATGTCCATCCCAATGAAATGAATGTGGCCGAGGTGCATAGAAAACTCTTCAGTGCGTATGAAAATTGGCCAGAAAATATTATCACCAAAGAAGTAGTGAAGGAAGCTCTTGGCATTCTTAAATGTGAGTACGTCACAGAAGACGATAAGAAGTTTTCAATTAATGAGAAAGGTAGAAAATGCATCAAGGACATCGAATCTGATTCTGATTTTCCACGAAGTGATTCTCAAGATTTAGAGGTCAACAAGAATCCTATGATATCAGGTGCTTTCGTTCGCGTTGGCATGACTGATAAGCAATGGGAAAAGCTGAAAGATCAGGCTGGTAATAGAAAAGCGAGTGGATTTGATGTGGAAGGATACGGGTATTTGTCCTATGCAGGAAAGCATCTGGGCATGTTGACCACGTGGTTTGTCAAGGTTGTCACAAACTTCGCTACCAAGGAGTCCAAAATGGATTATTATCAACATTATGGTGCCTGTCTTGCAGCTGCATTTTTCTTACACGTACTAGAGAAAAATCCATATCTCGCAAGACTCGCTGCCAGGAAATAAACATGAAATTCGTGCACAGTATTTCATGAAACTCTTGCGTGGTACATGCCATAGGTTTGAGGCTTTGCTGTTGTGATCGATGTACGCATCACATGCATGCAGTAGCATGTCTGTTCGCATTTGCTGTACTTATTGTATACTGTGAGTAATGTTGCTGCTGCGAGTTTATACATGCAGAGCTGCACTTACACTTTTTGTAATTGTAAACTTTTTCATTTTGGATTGTATAACTGGACGAAATACAGTCTATATACTCTTTTCCTTTGCAGTTTGATTTGTCTAATTATATTAGCTAGAAGACTGATTTGATCCGATTCAAGTCCTTACATGATATCAGATCATATCGTACATGCATGGCTGCCTGCCTACATTTAAATTAGTCTCTTTCTTACCTTGCACCAAGAAAGAACTAGCTAACAATTAGAAATATGAAACTAGGCTAGTGTTATATCTGACTGCTCTATAATTGCAGCCTCAGCAATGCATGCGCGCGCTACATGCATAAATCCGTAAATACCCACACACACTTTGATCACTTCTACTGTATGATCCAATTACCCATTACTTCTCGTTTGCATGATGTCATCGATCCATAAAAGAAATGATAGAAACCTTTCTCCGTAGCTTTGCTCATTTGGGTGAAATTGGCGCTTGCCAAAAATTATATGTGTCAATTAGGTAAGTCGTCTAACTAATTTTTAATTTTTAGTTGCCCCGGCATGCATGACCACGCCCTTCCAGGAAAATTGCAACTGTAGCAACTATCGCGAATGTTTTTGCAACTTGAAGTGATTTGGTATTTGGTAGCTTTTTGCATATGCCAGTAAGCTATGTTTGTACTCTACGACCATTATGTAAGTCTATACGGCTACAAGAAACTCTGCTGCGGCATGGTATCTCCTTTGCGAAATCAGAGACCGCCCGGTACATTATATGAAGTATTGCTATGATTAGCTAACTGAACTTATTTGTACTTTTTGTGGATTGACCCATGGAGTAAGTGGGATCATTTATTGCAGCTAGAAATTAATTAATAAGTTAATTGGCGAGCGAAGCGAGCATCTTTCTTGTCATGTCAATTGCGTTGAGATATATTATTGCTGAGCGTAGCGAGGCTTCTAATCCGAGTCTCACAACAGAAAGGGGCGTGGTCCTATATGGCTCTCCATCGAGCTCTTGGTACATATGTCACATAATGTGTGTGTGTGTGTGCGTGTGTGTGTGTGTGTTGCGTGCAACAGACAGGAAACCGTTTCCGTGCATCAGTACTGGATGAAGCCACTAGATCTTGACAAGGTCAAGTGATCTAACTAGACGATTTGAGACCTTGCTTTTGTGGCTGCCTTAAAAGTGTTGGCTGACCAAGAACGACTGCAGCAGAAGTTGCAGCTTATTTTTTTGAGTTGCCATCTATAAAAAACCGTCTTCCACGCAGATCTGCCAGCGCTGTTCTCAGTAAGCAGTCAAACTGCAGCAGAATAGATGGTGCAGGCACGTGATAGCAGGACTGGTATCTCAGTCATAAAAAGCAGACAAAGGACAAAACAGCAGACACATCACCCCTGGTAGTGCCTTGAACCTGAAGAGTAGCACTCTAGCTACGCTCACACTGGCTCCTATATCTTCATGTGTACAGCCACTGAGAAAGACAAGTCAGAACAGAACATGAAAGCTGTTTTGCTGTCATTGTGCACTATACTATCAGCTCAAGATTCTGAACAACCTCAGTTCCGCATGTGGGCACACAAAGCATGATTTCGAGGTATTATGTGCGCATGTTAAAACATCATGTACCAGGCCCTCTTCCCCGAGTACGCAAGAAGACCTGGGTACGAGGCTAGGACAAGCGCATGCACCTAAGGCTAATAAATATAAATTAATAGAAAGGCAACAGAGCACAATCTACAATCTGTGACTAATAGAAATGCATGCCACAGCCACCATTACAACCAAACAAAGAGTTTCATACTTGCATTACCGATAGTCTTGCGTAGACAGACCTCTTTCCGCTGTGTCATACTTCCGGGCGAAAATGGGTCTGTTGAACAGCCTTTTATGTCGATATTGAAATCTGTTATCTAAAGACCGGATTTGGTTTCTTAAACGCTTTACTAAAGAACTTATCTAAGACCTTCCATCAGATATCGCTCACTCTGGACTGTCTGCGGTCAGTTTGGACGTCATACAGCAAGCAGCATCAAGTACGTTCGCATCCATCCAGTACATTCTCATTCAGTCTCCATTGTGACAGAGCGCACACAACGCACTACATACAACGTCGATCATGCCTGCATGAAATCAAAACCTGTCGACGTCAAAGTTTCCATGGCTGCATTTAACTGCTGCTGTAGACATGCAGATATCACAACAAGCATTGCTGCAATGACTATAGCTGTTGTCTTGAGTTTTTCTTTACAAAACAAGAGAAACAAATTGAGATGATAAGATTGCACTGTTTGCATACGAATCTGATCTTTAGTGAAGCGTTTAAGAATTCAAATCCGGTCTTCAGATTGCCGATGTTTGGTTACGCGGCACACAGCGATACCAAAGGCTGTTCACCAGACACATTTTCGTAGGAAGTATGGTATGGCGGGAGGGGGCCTGGCTACGCGAGACTACATTACTGACCGACTACAACTAAAAGAATCCACACACACTTACCTGTTGAGGATGCGCAACGCAAATAATTTGCGTCATGCTGCCAGAATTAGAAGATGGAATTACATTTGCGGATTATGAATGGATGTTCAACTGGAGTGTCTTTGAACAGACAAAGACAGATAGACGAGTGTCATTATCACTTTCCTATTTCAAGGAATACCTTTGGTACTACTACTTGAAATTGAAAGT
>NC_085086.1:2225561-2233061 GCF_963422355.1 Corticium candelabrum
ACTCACACACGCACACACACACACACACACACACACACACACACACACACACACACACACACACACCAATGCTGGAACTAGTACTGGAGAGTTATCTGGCCAAATTGACCAGAGAAATGAGATTCGTCCGGCTAGTGACAAATTTTGCTCCACTACAATTATTTTTTCATTCCTACTTGCTCAACTAATTAATTACGGTTATTCAATCCGCTCTTCGCCAATTGTCCAATTTTTGTGACTTGCATGTGTCCAAGTAATATTGCTCATGCAGCATCAACTCTATAGCCGTATGTATATCCATATAGTCTCA
Organism: Corticium candelabrum; assembly: GCF_963422355.1. Lineage (NCBI taxonomy): Eukaryota > Metazoa > Porifera > Homoscleromorpha > Homosclerophorida > Plakinidae > Corticium > Corticium candelabrum. The sequence continues at coordinate 2,225,872 of NC_085086.1, forward strand.
ATTCTAGGTAGGCTGCGTTTTCATCACAATATACGGGAAACGGAGCAAAACAGGCAACTTCCGTCTTCCTTAGCAGCAAGAAGCACCATGCAGTCCTACGACTTCCAGGGAAAGAAATTTTTCAGCTGTAACATCTTGACGAATCGCACTACTGTGGCCGGTACTTGCAATGTATGTGTTTCCCCAATTCTCTCCAAACATGTTCGAGCTATTTCAAGTCATGGCTTTGTTCTAAGATCGTGTAGCATAACTCTCATGCACTGCACTGACAGGGTTCGCCATACAACTAAGTAAATGCAAACAAGAAACTGAACACTGCGGCTAACTTATCCTATAGCTTGTGAAGCCAAAGTGACCAACCATTCAAACGCTGGTTCTTAGTCAGCAAAGCAAAAGCGGTGTTATTGGGTAGCTCTACGAGAAAGGATTATTGCAATGTATAAATCAAAGACTTAAATAGCGTGCCTGGATATCAAGGCTACTCTAGCATAAGCAAATCAGTCCTTGGATTAGTGTGAGACAATGTCAGAAGTTATAAGGCAATCGACGCAGTACAAGTTTACTAAGCAAGGTCACTATAAACAGAATATGACGCAGATGAATCTGGACTTTGTGACGAAGGTAAATGCCAACTACGCCCCGCATAAAAGATCTCTGGCTAATTTGACCAAACAAATAATGTTTGTCCTGCTAAATAATCATTTTTTCTAGCAATCGGCTGATAGCAGAACGTTATTTCCAACTCTGTAAGAGCACAAACGCACACCACAGACACACACACACACACACACACACACACACACACACACACAGTCACGTGCACACCAACACACACACACACACACACACACACACACACACACACACAGTCACGTGCACACAAACACACACACAGTCACGTGTACACAAACACACGCGCGCACGCGCGCACGCACACACACACACACACACACACACACACACACACACAAACACACACTACGGCATCACTGTTGCTAATAATAGTCACGTCACCCCATGAAGAGAGCAAAAAGCCCAGACTCAGAGTTTACAAGTACATTACTTCTTCCTCAAAGAACTTTAGGTGCTGCCAACCACACCCACGCCACTATTGACCTCGATGTCAAAATATAAATAACATTCTAATTCTTCCTTGCAAACAACCTCCGTAGTTTTCTAGTCATCACACCAGTTTTCTTCTCTTGACAGCTGTCTGATCTAAAGGACCTTGATGTATCCCGGACTTTCAAAGTAAACTACTGACGCCGTGTCGTTCGCTCTTCGTGCAGACTTCTTTAATCAACTGAGGGGCTTGCAAAATCGTTGCAGTTGGACGGGAGAGGGTTGAATAAAGTGTCTCCGTCGAGTCGACATCCAGGGCTCACGTTCAAATTAATCCTTTTTTTGTGATGCCCCGTGTGTGTCTTGTTCCTCTAATCAGCAGTAGTCGATCGTTTTTGGGCATTCAAGAGATGGTAAATGTCAACGAAAACCGAACAATGGCAGGCAACAATAGTGCACAACGAACTCTAGGTACCGGCATGTAGCAGCCAACACACACACACACACACACACACACACACACACACACACGCACGAACGCACGCACGCACGCACGCACACACACACACCTGAGTCAACACATAATCCAAACTCACCAATATCTTCAATGTATGTACCCAGCCACTACAACACCTAAACATTAATCTCAATCAGCACCCTCCAATACACCAACAAAACCACTTCATTGTCCACGTAAAACTTCTGTTTCTCCCATTGAGCTGCCCTAGTCAGACGTCTCTGAAGAAGACACTTAGCACTCCATAGTGGTAGTGGGCAAGTTAACCGTCTACAAAGCACGTAATCTACATAAGACCTACATAGTGTTTTTCAATATAGCAAACCTGTACGAAAAGCTTAATTAATGATAACTTTAAGGTAATTAGACAAAATAATCTAGATTGCATTCATTTACATAAAATTTAATGTTATGCTTGGGTTTATAACGCTAAATGTCTTTGCTATCTCATACCAAAGAGACGGGAAATACTACGAGGTGATAAAGACATATGAATAGTCGCTTGAGCAATGCAATGACGGAAATCTAGTGGAAATGTCTACGAGTTCGTACAAGGAGAGTTGTAGCTCTTATTACTTTTCTAATTGTACATGTTGGGATATTTGAAAGATGGAAATTATACGTCAATGTTTTCTATTTTTGCTCTCATGAATCTTGATTGCTGCTACAGAGAGAACGCGAAACTTCAGAAAAGTTTAAGTTTTATGGAAGAGGCAGTCACAATCAGACGATCATACTATTTATCTTCTCATCCCTCCTTGGCACTTGGTAAGAAATCGTGAGTCATAAAAGATATAAATACGTATTTATTAATATTATAATGTTTACCTAGATATAGTTCAACTTTCCTGTACGTATCATTTACTTGACAGAAACGATGAAGCTTGGAAATTGGCAAGAGAAGCGTGGGATATTGCAAGCGCATCATTACCTTCATCACATTCTCAATTGGCCGATTGTGAGTACAGTAGTCTAGACTTTCTTTCTATCGTAATGATCTGTACACCGCGCTCACTCAACCAACATCACGTGATCTTTTGGGTGCTAAATCTATTGGTTTGACGTGCAGCTGTCTCGTTATTTTTTCAACTTGGTGTCGACAATCTTGAGAATGTGTCTACACAACTAACGATAACAAATTGACGGGACATTGCGACAACATGACTGGCCGTTTAGCAATTGCGTTCTAGCTAGGGAGACAGTGTGAAAGCGTGAAATACTGTAGAGTTTATGCACGTTTTATTCTGTATCCTTTCTCAATTCCACTCAACAGGATAAAGGGACGACGGAGCGACTCGCAGGTTGGGGCGGGTAGGATTTCCCAATCTAGGAACTACGAGTCTATTGTCTGCTTCAGAGTATCTATGTATGGCTCTGTTGTGCTTTCAAAATAAAGGTTGTGCTTAAAGTCAAGAGTCCCCTAGCTACGCTGGTTATGTCGCCCTTACTCTAAATGGCTTTATGCGATAAAGAGATAAAGACATTCCACTGACAGTCTATATGTTCAGCCACACACTATACCGCTCACTCATTATAACATTCCAACGAATCTATTTACAATAATTGTGATATATAACGAAAGTCTACTGTATACATTGCGGTAGAATTTTATTAATCGCAGCTGCTTGCAATTTACCATGTTACAGATATGAACCTTTTGGGGAAATTGCTGTCGATCACAAGGAAACTAAGATGAAGCGATCTTGTGGCATGAGAAAGCTAGACAATTGCTGCAACAACAAGATCAATAACCTCAACGAGACAAAGGCATTGCTACAAGTTAGTTTACACTTTCCTTTCAACGTGAAGTTGGATTGCTGCAAATCGGTTTAATTAACAATTAGATTTATATTTATTGTTTCCCGACCATGGCGAGAAAGGGTGTTATGAAGAAGCTATAAAGTTGTGCTTGGAAGAAATAGAAATGCAACAAGAGAGTCATTCTCCAAATCCTCTTCACATCGCAATTGGTAGTTAATTGATTATCATTCCTCGTCATATCAGCTGTTTGTAATGTGAATGTCTGTAGAAATGAAGCGCTTAGTTTTGTATGAAGTGAAGGCCGCAAGACTTGAAGGGTCTAGAACCCATTTGCAATCTTCCTTATCATTTTTACAAGACACACTACCTAGTAGTTATCACACCGCAGATTGTGCGTTGATCTCTTTTCGTCTTTCATTTTCTGTGTCGATCTGATTGTATGTGTGCGGGTCACTTCATCTTGCTACGTCGTTTCTTGCTATGAAAGAAGCGTCCCAGTCCAGTCTGCATGTAGAGAAATGTCTTGAGATACGAAAGCCGATTTTTCCAGTTGGTCACAGCAACATAGGGAAATGTGAGAAATATGTCATACATTTATTCTTGTTACTCTTTTCTACTATTTTACTTCTATCGCCGACTGTCTCAAACATAGAAATTGAAAAGGAGGAACAGGGGCGCATCTCAAGCTGCAGCCAGAAATGTTTCCAAAACCTGCACACTCCTTTGATAGAAACAAGAGAAATATGTAGCGTCACATTGTTTTATTAATTATATTATTATTTTTTATACTAATTTACACATCACTAAACTCCACATTCCAGCAACTGATTCTGAATAGATATTCTTGTTGTATACTGTCCGATCATCACGAGTTCTCTTATTCACTCCAAGATTTGGGAAAGTAGGATTTCTTGCCGAGATATAGTCAAGCTTGCGCACGGTGCAGGGCAGATGCATCATTGTAAGACCATTTTTATAGACATTAATACGACAGTAGCCAAGTGTAGATGTTCTCAGTTTGAGGTTATAGAGAGTTCGAGAACTACATCTAAAAAGCCTCAAATTTAGCTACCAAAATCACGCGGCGCAACGTCTTGATCGTTCCGATTCAGGCTTTAGAGAAACTTCAGTTAGACTAGAGCGTCTAAATCCTTGCGGTCGCTGAGTGTTTGAAAAGGGCTTTCAAAGGGATGCAGTGCGCTTGTCCGAACGTGACCCTGCACCTTAACATCTCGGCAATCGACTTCCAATCTTTATCGCGTCTTGTCATTATGAAGGACACCAATCTAGACAATGCATACATTCATGTAACGAATCGATTAGCGAGTTCAGTATTATTTAAATGAATGAGTCAAAAAGCAGTCTAGAGTATCATAAACCCGCAAACGAAAGAGACAATGGCTGTCTAGGGAGCCGCAAGATCTGCATGCAGTAAATTTGAGCTTTCTGTGGCGAGACGCAGCTCCTCTCGGCACTCACTCAACGATGCTTGGCCATGCACTTGTAACAATGTACTCTATAGATAAGTATAACTTGTCTCTCCAATGTATGGAGCAATATTCTTGTTACAATGTACACGTAGTCTTGTGGATTCAAAAATTTAATTAAGCTCAACTCTCATGCATATGATATATAAGCCCTGAGATTGGTTCCTGAAAAACCTCTTCCAAATATAAATGTTGAACACATGGTAAAGTTTAGTCAAAGCTTTAATTCAACATCAGTGATTTAAAGTATTAGTCTTTGTAGTTGATTGATGTGGCGTGTGTGTGTGTGTGTGTGTGTGTGTGTGTGTGTGTGTGTGTGTGTGTGTGTGTGTGTGTGTGTGTGTGTGTGTGTGTAAGTCAAGTGTTAGTCAGTCAGAAACGTCGCAAACAAATGCAAAGTGTTTACGATAAGTACGCATGGTTATACCAAAAACAAAAGCAAGCTAACCAGATCTCATTTTAATTAACAACTGGAATACTGAAATTTGCCAAGTAACCTAGTGACTCGACACAAACACATATGACTCTGCAGACGTAAACCTTTGAATTTGGATATCAAGCAACTTATTTAAAATAATGACATCAAATATCTAGACAGCACAAAGTGGTAAACCAAAAATTAGCTATTTAACCTGCACCGGAAGTGCATGCAAATGGTGACAGGCAAAAGTCCTTTTTTTAAAGTGGCACGTACATACGTCCATAGCAGTGCGACCGATGTCTTCGCGACACCGTGCATTCAGTCGACTGTATAGACTAACTTTTAACGTGAAGGAACGACGCACACCATGCAGAATTATTGGAGAAAAATATCATTCATTTATTTATTCAGTCATTTATCCACAGCCAGAGATGAACACCGTTACTGCTAAGGCTTGTTCAACTAAAAATCTCTTTACGATAATTTTTTGTATGTGAGATTAGAAGCAAGCACAGCACGTATAATATTCAAGTCTGAGAATCCTGGTTCACAATATGACGCCGAAGCTCAGCCGAGCGTCAAACTTCAAAGAAACCGCCTCGAAGTCGGCGACATCCTTTTATGTTGACACCGACGTCGAAGCTGGAATAGCATTCATGTCTATTCCAGCGTCGACTTCGGCGTCAATATTGTGAACCAGGCTTAAATTAGCTGCTAGTAGAACAAGCTACATTATTTTTTCTGTAACGTAACTAATAAATTATTAGATCGTCATTTACTACAGCAAGCTACATTAATTTTTCGTCTGTAATTAATAAATTGTATTAGATCGTCATCCTCTCTAACGTCCTCTTCTTGGTGCGGCCACCTATAAATTTAAATACATTATTTACTTATTATCTATCAAATGAGCAGTGAATAGATCATTGCGGTCGCAGAACACGTAAGTCATGATCACTGCAGCAAGGGCGTATCTTGCGCATTTAATGATTCGGTTCTTTCAGTGCGATAAGTGGACCTCCTGTCACTTCAACATGCTCTATTCTAATGAATCCATTTATTAATTGCCATGTCTATGGGTAAACATGCAGAGTATACATGTAATACTAATACAGTACGTGCCAAAAAGTCTCCGAGACTAAATCTGCTTACATCAATCTAGCTATAGATCTAGACAACATGGAACCAAGTCAGCACTTCAGATGTACTTACGGCTTCTACAATTGGTGCATATATTGCAAGCAGATTGGTTGTACAGTATGCAGAGGTAATAGTGGACCTCTGACTGCTCATGAAGAGGGAGAACCCCTCTAACCCCCTATGTCCTGCAGCAATGTTCTAGGCTTACGGCTGTACAAGTGCCCGAGTCTTTACAAAGCACTCAAAGCAGTTCTTCAAAATTCGAAAACAGATATCATCACTGCTCAACCGCGTTTTAAGTATACCACTCGTGATTATTACGTGCCTAAAGCCTTCCAAGAGACCAAACAACAAAAAACACGTCCTGAGAAGGACAAGAGAGTCTAATGAATTACGTGCTGAGGACTTTCCCGAAACTAATTAACTAATTAAGGCGCTCCCAACTCGAATTGCCTTTAATCAGATTGTGTTAGTTGAAGTGCACTCAGCAGTAAGTTGGTTAGTTGACCAGGCACCAGAGTAAGCTACGAGTAGTAGTTGATCAAAAGGAGTTATCAGACGTGTCAGGAATGCACACAATTGGCTGCATAAGGAGGTCAATATCTGCTTTGAATTTTGAGCCACATGTACAACAGGCAACTTGTTGTCATCTAACACATGTACGTTCTCAATATTATCATACAGAAAATAGAAATATATATATATATATATATATATATATATATATATATATATATATATATATATGTATATATATATATATATATGCCATAATGGTGTGTGTGTGTGTGTGTGTGTGTGT
>NC_085086.1:2238061-2255561 GCF_963422355.1 Corticium candelabrum
ACTAACTGTCCACCCGAGCTCCTGTCTCTTCAACAACACCAACAACGTGACCCAAACACTCAATCGATTATTACCATGATTTATATGATCCACATACCTGCCATTCTACAGATATTTCAATATTTTTACAACTAAAGTACAAAAAACAATAATGGCAGTGTAGGAATTGTAGCTAACATTTAGGTGGAGGCAACAAGGGGCATTAAGGAAGGTACGTTACACATCACAACACAAGTGTATTCAGCTCTAAACGTTCTAAATTACTGACGTCATGCATACTGCAGCACTGAACTATTCATTCTCTAGGTCATATGTGACATCCATCCAAAAGTTCCATGTGCCTAGAGCTCTACAGTACGTGGCAGCGTGTGAAGTCACAAATGGTTATTCTATTGGCCATTAGGGCATAATAGCATTGCCCTCCTATACAGAAAATAGCCAATTATATGATCAAAAACAAGCTCTATATCATCGTCTTCTACTCATCACTAGCTTTCTAATGATAGAATTAGCTGATTGAGGAGTACACATAGCGACATTCAAGATTTTCGCACATTGCCAACTATTGCTTTTCCAACTTTAGTGTTGCACCAATAACTGTATTTGGCCAATATACAGTGCCCCACGCATGTCTTGCCATAACTTTGGCAAAGCTTACAGTGAGCATCCAAGGTAGCATGCGGATTTTAACTAGATAGAAATACTGCTGTCTGATTGGCTGAAAAAGGGCGTAAACCTTATTTGATTGATTGTTTGCAATTGGCTCTGCCTTCTTTGTGTTGCTGTCATGTAGTAACGCTAGACATGCTGTGGCTAAAATGCAACGGAGAGTAGCATAGTGCATTCAAGAACAGAAGAGGTTTCTGTTCAGAATGGATGCGCAAGTAAAAGACCAACTCATCGAATAACAAGGGTCTCCTTTTAGGAAAAACAAGAATGACGCTCCAACACTCACAAACGACACCCAAGTAGATTCTTTTGCTGTTCTTGGGTCTTCAACTAAACTCTCAGATGTTGATGACTTTACGGATGAATGGTTCAAAGAGCTTTTGGATAGCTAGATGATTGCTAGTTTGGTTCGAAGATCAAATGATGTTTTTTATGTTTCGCAAGAAGTTGGGTCTTGAGATTGTAGATGCGGCGAGTCCTTGCTTTGAAAATGACTGTTTCTAAACATATCTGTACAGATTCTGCTGACTTGTATTTATTTGTGAAATGCAGTTGTGCTGAGAAAGCAAAGCTGTTGTTCGTGTCACCACATCTTTGTAAGAAAAGCGTCTTTGCAAAATTGCCTAGATCAGTTTTAGCAACATTACCTAGAAACATCCACGCAATGATTCATTCCAATTCATCATTGTTCAACTGAGAAAAACCTGCATACGTAACACTCAGTTTGGGGCCCCTATCATTGAATATCTATGAAACAGAAGCATTAATCTTAAATCTTCTCGATTCGTTTTTGCCAACCAGTATCACAAAGTTTCACGCAGGATACAAAGACTCTATGCCAAACTATGGCTCAGAAAACTTCACAAAACTTTATTACGTGAAAACGTGATTTCCAATACAGTCATCTTCTAATGACTTAGTCTATGCCAAAACAACTGCGACTCCGGATACCCACTTACAGCACTACCAAACAACAAAGTTTCAACGCAATCTGTTGAAGTAAATTCAAATTTGGCGGTCTTGACTGAGGTCATCCCCAGGTGGCAGGATATGCGTGGCGGCATTGTACCAATATTTGATATCCAAGCAACAATAGCCAATACCCCATACCAATATCTACTATTTTGAAGATAATCATTGATGGTATATGTTTTACAATCCTTGCAACATGCGAATCTTGTGACCTGAGCCACCTCAAAATGCTACCAAATGGGAACTTCTGTTTCTTTGCTGACATGCACGCGACCCACGTGCCCCTAACGATCTGACTACACTTGCGCAACGTATCAGCACGCAACTACGCAAGATTTACCGATTCTGATAAAAACCGATATGTCTACTGTATATCGGCTAATAAGCGATAACCAATTATCGGTGCATCTCCATTTACAACACTTGAGCAACAGAACCAGAACAAGCTGGTAATGTGGAGGTAGGTACAGGGCACAATATTCATAACACTCTTGATTATAAGAGCCGTCCGTATTTATCAACATTTTACAAAAACAATAACTTTTCATTGTACCCAGACTCCCTCCCAACCCTGAAAACGAAATGGTCGATGCCTCCACTTTTCAATCTGTGTGATGTCACCTATATAAAATTTTACAGACGATATGTATCTTTATACAATGTCTGTCCCTCATTAGCACAATGTGTCCGTCGTCTGGAGGTCTGTCGTCTCCCACAACGCCTCAATCATCTTCTCATAGTCATTCGTGGTTCTTGGTAGGCCGAAAGACAGTGCCTTCTCTGCTGAAGAGAAACAGTTGCCGCTTTACCGCCACCTTGCAAATATGACCCGTACATGTCAAAGTCACGTCTGTCGTAGGCTCGAGAGCCCAGCCGGTCATCCCCCCCGCGGCGGAGAAAGACGGGCTGGAGACATTCGCCACTCAAACAAACCGCCGACTCTCTATCCTCCAATCAGAGTGCCGTTCAATGTTTGTGCATCCTCCATAGGGATGCACGTCTCTATTGGCTCTTTGCTAATGTAATTCCGCTCTGTATGTAGTCTCGACACGTGCCATCCAAGTCTACGAACAACAGGTCAACTTTTTCCAGCTCTTCTCGTTGTATGTCTCTCGTTCTAAGATTGCCAGACTCAATGTTTACCATAGAGGCCAACCAAAGGTCGTACGTAAATCATAGCTCTGCACGTTGCCCTGATTTGAGTGCAAATACCACGCTTTGTAGCAGGTCTACTCGTTCAAGGTATGCAACGTACGACATCCTAAGGGACTAGAAGTTGTTTTGCATGCGCTGCCTAGTTCTACAAGTACGAAAAGGAAGACAAAAGAGAAGACAACATGCAGGTGTAGCTCACAAGCTAACAAAATGTGATATCAGACGGTAAAGGCAATTGACTACTCAGTTACAAAGCCATTAGTAGAGAGCCAATAGCGACAGGCATTGCTTTCAGCAGTTATCGTAAATACACGTCCATGCACAAACACTAACCAAACGTGTAAAATCCTGATTGGAGGATAGAAAAGCAGCGGTTTCCTTTGAGTGGCGAATGTCTCCAGCCGGTCTTTCTCCACCGTCGGGGGGGGGGGGGAAGTGACCGGCTGGACACTCGAGCCTACGTCTGTCGTCAATTATTGAGTGTTTCTCCAACTGGTCATTGTACACTATTGCTCATTGGAGTACTTGCAAAGCACCTTTCAAAGTTGTCCATAATGCCATTTTCACTTTCGGGTTAAAGAATGAAACAGCCATTTACCCCACCCCAAATGAAAAGATAAAATCTCTTTAAATACGGATGACCCTAAGACAGCCCTTTAGAAAACCAATAATAGAAACAGTAATCAAATACAGACCTAAAATACACTGAATAAGGTAATAAGATTGAAAAATTAGAAAGACAGTAGCAGACTAATGATCAGAACAACAGACAGACAGACAGATGTACACAAGAGCTAGACAATAAAGCAAAAAAGTCAGTATTTAACATAATGAAATCAATGTTTCTCACTATTTCAATCAACGTTGTCGTGTCCAGAAAATGTCTCCTATAGAAGTCGATCACTCCTGGTAATGTATCAAATGTCTGGTCTCCTATGATGTAGATTCCACCTCGTCTGTTGATTATGTAGTGACTAACCTTTCCACTCTCACTACACAGTAAACACTCAGTAACACAACGCTCGTAATTAAATACTTAAAATATATCAGAGACGCTAATGGTAAGTTATTGCAAAGTTATTGCAAAGTATGTAAGAGATCACATTTAACATTATTTACACACACACACACACACACACACACACACACACACACACACACACACACACACACACACACACACACACACACACAGACACACACACACACACACACACACAGACACACAAAGACACACACAGACACACACAGACACACACAGACACACACACACAGACACACACAGACACAGACACAGACACAGACACACACACACACACACACACACACACACACACACACACACACACACACACACACACACACACACACACAGACACACACAGACACACACACACACACACACACACACACACACACACACACACACACACACACACACACACACACTTCTATTGTAAAGATAGCTCCTATGTCTCAACAGAAACTCTGTGCGCTATGCAGATTCTTTAGACTGGTCTACCTGGAACTTGGGCTGTGTCTCCACTTGTTGCTCTTTAAACATGTTTAACGTTAAATACGTTTAGACTCTAGACATGTTTAGTAGACAGCGTCTCCACTTGTCCATTTATTCCGGGCTTTTAAAAGAATTATCTGGGATTTTGTTGTACCACGCGAATTCGTTTCTTGTTCACCAGACAGTCGGAGATTGTCTTCTAGTCGTCTGAAGAACGATTAGAGACACAAGTCTCTGTCTTCGCCATAATGGCTCTCTCCTGACACTCTGCATCAGTCCATGCACTCTCTGACATTGCCTAGTTCTGTCTTCTTCCAATAGTCTCCAAAGAAAGAGAAAGAACAGCGTGAAAGAACTAACATTCATCGTTGTGGAACGTGGGTTTTTATATCACGTGACCATTAAACCTAAACCACTTTCGTTAAACTACCTCTGAAACATGTTTAGCAAAAGTTGTTTAGGTTCAGAGTTAAACAGGTTTATCGCTAGTGGAGACACGATTATTCTTAAACATGTTTAGACTTAAACAAATTGTAAACATGTTTAAGCCCTAGTGGAGACGTGCCCTTGGTCAGAGAGGCCTCAGGAGCACTGACTATAGCACAGCTCAACGACTAGACACCAAGCATCACACATATCTGTCTGCTGGTTTGGCCAAGACAGTAATCTTGTCCATTCATAGTCAAAGACAAGGTACTCACTTATGCAGTACTGACTACTCAAATGTAAATGCAGGTAACCTCCCATATCCCACCACCAAGCAAAAACATATTACCCCAAAATCCCATATATTCTAACAAATGAGAGCGTGTCGGAACTGTTGGAACTGACAGAACTAGAACAAATCAAACAAAAAATCTGCTTTGTGAACTGGAACTGCTAACCAAAACAATGTCAATGTCTACTACAGCTTCATCAGCTACCGATCCATCGTCTGCCAGAGCAACTTCAGCTAACAGTGCTTCTTGTTGCAACTGATCTTGTGATAGACACCTATCTTCCTCAAACGGAGAGATAGAGTGTACGGAAATATCGGTACAGTTGTCTGCAAATAGTGCACCATTACTTTTCCGGGATTTTCAGAAAAGAGACGTGTTACATGTAACCTCAAACTTCCAGACCATAGAGCACGCTGTCAGTTCTAGCGGTTCCAGATCTAAATTGAATGTGAGTTCTAGCAGTTTCCCAGAACTACCGGAACTGCAAATTGAACACGCTCCGAGACATTACAAAATACAATTCGTACACTATGTACACCAAACAACCTTAGTACACCACTTCCTACAATGGAGGCTCAGTAACTGGTCCACACAGCCAACTAGTCAGCAACCGCGTGAAGAATCCTCATAACACAAACACAAATGCCCACACGAGACACTAACAGTTCAGTGGCAAATCCAGAAAGGACTCTTACCCTCCTTTGGCATTGCCTGTTACCTCCCAGGGGCGTACGCAGAGGGGGTTCGAGGGGGTTCGGACGAACCCCCTCTAGGCGCTAGGTAATGGCGGAATTCGAATTAGGCAATGCCGCATGAGCGCAACTACACAGCACCATTACATATGGGGACAGCAGAAGACACAACGAGACTCCCGATTTTGGATACATTGAAATTATCTGTAAAAAATAATATAAATCTATAAAGTAGTACAGCACTTAACTTTTCGGCGCGCCTACAACGAACCCCCTCTAGAGAAATCCTGCGTACGCCCCTGCCTCCCATTCTTAAATAATCACTAACTGCCATTGCGCAACTTGGATCTGATCAGTGTTCAACACATTCACAAAAAAGACATGTTTGGAAACCATAGAAACACCACCTGATGTACGAGAACAATTAGTAGTATACGTTAGTCCAGGCAAACTTGATTCACAGTTTATTGTCCACAAGGTCATGTAGGTGGGCGGTCAATAATATGTTTGAAGTTACAGTAAACTGTCTGTCTATCAGTGTGTCTGTCTCTCGGTCTGTCAGTGTGTCTGTCTGTCAGTGTGTCTGTCTGTCTGTTTGTCTGTTTGTTTGTCTGTCTCTCTGTTTGTTTGTCTGTTTGTCAGTTTGTCTGTCAGTGTGTCTATCTCTTTGTCAGTGTGTCTGTCTGTCTGTTTGTCTGTCAGTGTGTCTGTCTATATGTCAGTGTGTTTTTCGGTCTGTCTATCAGTGTGTCTGTCTGTTTGTTAGCCTGTCCGTTTGTCTGTCAGTGTGTCTGTCCGTCTGTCTGACAGTGAGTCTGACATTCTGTCTGTTTGTTTGTTTGTCTGTTTGTCTGTTTGTCTCTTTGTCTCTTTGTCTGTCAGTTTGTCTGTCCATGAGTCTGTCAGTGTCTGTCTGTCTGGTAGAGTGTTTGTCTGTTTGTCTGTCTGTCTCTCTGTCTGTCTGTTTTTTTGTCTGTCTGTCTGTTTTTTTCTGTCAGTGTGTTTATCTGTCTGTCTGTCTGTCGATGTGCCTGTCTCTCTATCTCTCCGTATGGTTGTTTCTCTGTCTGTTTGTCTGTTTGTTTGTCTGTCCGTCTGTCTGTTTGTCTGTCAGTTTTTCTGTCAGTGTGTCTATCTGTCTGTCAGTGTGTGTGTCTGTCTGTTTGAAATAAGATATGCATGTGGTATGCGTGCGTGTGAGTTTCAATACATTTCTAACATCAATGTTAGAATGTCGTATTTCATCAAATAGAACGTCATGTTTGGATAGTCCGCCACTCTGAGGACCTCTTCCAAATATTATAACACCAAGGCGTTCTTATTAGATAAAATACGGTAAAAATGTTGGAAACATTAACTCTGATGAAGTTGTATGTGTTGATGTGATGTATGAAACATAATCTCAAATAAAGGAGCACCAGCAGCAAAGAGTTTGGCAGAAGCAACAATTCACATACATACGTAATGTGTATTATCTGGCTGTAGATATGTACGTACATAAGTACACATTTTGGATTGGGCTGTTTCGTCATGTTCAAAACCACAATTGAGATTTGTAAAAAGTGAGAACTCAGTCCATCATACATAGAACTAGACAGACAGACAAATGGTTAATCCCATAAGTATGCGAAAAAGTACAGACAGAAAATAGGAATAGATCAGTAACAAATATCAGTAGACAAATGAAATTGAACAGACATGCTATTGTCATCTATAGACAGACCTAAACATCACAGAAACATTTGCTTTTGTATTAATTGTTGCATTACTTTGTTTTGTTGTCATAGCAACCTAAGGAAATTCTGCATGGTGACATCTGTCCAAGAAACATCCTGGTTACAGCAACGATGAGAGCTAAACTGGGTGATCTAGGAGCTGCTCGTTTTGAAGATGCTTCACTTTCAGTTGGTCTGCTCAGTCCACAATACACATCTCCTGAGAGATTTGATGTTCCTACTTTAGCAAAAAGCACCAATACTGACATGTACAGAATTGGTGTGACCAAATGTGAGCTCTTCACCCCAGTCAAAGCCAATCTACTCATTTATACTTCTGAGTCGAGGAAGGCAATTGTGTGTGAGTTCCTTGCCCAAGGAAATTTTGCAATATCTCGCCATCACTATGACTTGATCTTGCAACCCTGCAATGTCCTTTTGTTTCCATTCTCCAAATGCACTATTTAACACAATGAAGTACAGCACAAACACACACACACACACACACACACACACACACACACACACACACACACACACACACACACACAGCACAGCACAGACACACACGACAGAGACTCACACAACAGAGAAACACACGGCACAGACACACACGGCACAGACACACACAGAACACAGACACACACGGCACAGACACACACGGCACAGACACACACGGCACAAACAGAAATGACACAGACATACACGACACAGACACACACAGCACAGACAAACACGACACAGACACACACGATACAGCCACACATAATACAGACACACACGACACAGACACACACGGCACAGACACACCCGATACAGACACACATGATACAGACACACACGGCACAGACACACACGACACAGACACACATAGCACAGACACACATGACACAGACATACATGACACAGACACACACGGCACAGACACACACGGCACAGACACACACGACACAGACACACACACCTGATGAAAGCAGACAAACAATCTGCATGATACCATGGCACTAACTTGTTCTCTGAATTTGAAGCTTTGTGTTTGTCTTGATGAATAGATGACATGTCACTGAGTATCAAGAAAGACTATTAACTCCAATGACTAACTGAGTGTTATTTAGAGATTTTAATTATCTTTGTTATTCTATACTGAGGTTTTGTTGTGTTTGTTGTAGCTCTTCATGTTCTCCGTCTATCAGTAGGAATAATAGTGACACATCAAATTGTCTTCGTCTTCTGTCATTGTTGTCACGTGATGTTTACTCTACAGGTTACGTGATGTTTGTAACGATATAAATGAGAACAAGCGTCTCATAGTGTGAAGACTGAATATTTAATTCTAGATACTTTTATTTGTTTAAGAGATGTTTTGTATTATGAAATATAGAGTAGAATGTAAATAGTAAAAAATGATATAGAATACTCTAAAATAGTTATGATTCACGAGTATTTCCGGGTAAGCTAGTGAAACGTTAGAAATATTGATACAAAACTTTGTTGGGAATGCGTTACATGTACAATAATGTGATATTTAATTAATCACGTGACTCACGTGACTGGCTTATTGTCCAGGATGTCTGTTTCAGTTTGGATAATTTTGCAGCACAGTAATAAATTAATTAATTTACAATTGTATCAATGTAGATCTCTAATTTTTATTTATTTTTTGTTATTAAAAATTAAAAATTTACCAATTATTATTTATTTTTACTCCATTAGCTATTGAAAAGGTAATTTAGTTGGCGACTGCCAAATTTATAATAAACAAGTAAGTTGTTACACAAAACTGACAAAGAAATTGACAATCGCTGAGAAATCTCTAGCTAACAGATCAAAATAGTGCATGTGACACACGTGACTCAATCGAATCGAAATAATGTGGCGCACAGAGTCAGCTTAGCAGCTTAGCAGTAAACACATCAATCTACAGTATTATGTATGCAATACACTGAGTATTCATATTTTATTCTAACTTTCAACTAATTGTATAGCTACAACCAAACAAAAATGACGTTTGTCATCGCATCGACATCCTGGCAATCCATCCGATAATACATGAGCATTCTTTGGTTGAGTAGATACGAGCGTTTCTTCTCCGATAATACATGAGCATTCTTTGGTTGAGTAGATACGAGCGTTTCTTCTCTTATAACTCATTGGCACAATTGTTGTTGAGAACAGCACATCTGGCTACTGCTTGTAACCCCACCTGTCTTATGGCTAGCTGTGCTAATCTGTGGAACGCAAATGATAAACTTTTGTTATTGTATTGCTTCATTAGCGCGTGGCATCAGTCAACATCTAGATGTCAGAACTGGACTTGCCGAAACTTTTGTCTAAACGAACTTTCCTAGTAGCCCTAGGAGACGTACGAGCTTCTGGACGTAGCTAGTAGTTCTCCTGATAGAGAGACACTCAGGCAGCTTGCTGTGGAAAAAGCTGTTTGTTTTGCCACTTCGGATGCCCACCGTTTGCAAACATCTACGGAAGAGTTTTCATTTGTCTCATAACTAATTGTATGCAAGTCATTTTATTTATTATTTATGAATAATTTATTGATATAAATTAATTATATGCTTATTATATTTATTTAATAATTTTTTATTTATTTATTGTTCTTTTTTATTATTTTCATTGCATCTACGCATGCTAAGGTACGCGTTTACCGGTACACTGGCTACACATGTAGGTATTTACTGTACACTACACCTGCACACATGCAGTTATATCTTTAGCATTGTATTGGTAATGAGAAACAGTTTAATTGATTTAAGAATGTTATAGATATGTCACTATCAGCCTGCCACTCAGTGTGATTTGTAGAGGCTACTCACCCAAACCATCGGCAATTTTATTTTAGTAATTTGCACAGACACTACATGCCACGCCCACATGCCAAACTCATGTGTCACGCCCATACTGCTATACACCTTCCAAAACTCCTGTCTATAACTCTGCTAGTTTATATAAAATTCTATTTATTTTGTTTGATCTACAGTCAATACTCCAGTAGGTGACAAGAAACATATAAGTATAAACTGGTGTGGTATACATCTAATTTTATTATCATGTATTTTAATGTGTTAAAATTAGGAGATGTTAATCATACTTGGATAATGTATAAGCTCTAGGTGGATTGTAGCGCTGGCTTTAAGCCTCCACGTAGCACATGGAGTACAGGTCTCTAGAAGCAGGTGATGGTGTTTGTTTGTAGGTGCATGGATGGTATGTGTTTGAGTATTAATGGAGAAGACCCCTAGTTGTTGATGGATTGGGGTGTTTTTGGGTGGGAGATTTGTTTGATGGGTTGGTGTATGGGATGGCAGACCAGTTGATCAGATGTGTTGTTTAGTGTGTGGGTGAGTTTGTTTGTTTGTTTGTCTATTATAATATGTTGTGTTTATGTGTATTTGGTTGTGAGAGGGGTGAGTAGGAGCATTGGTGGGTGGTTTCATGAGCCGGTGGGTGAGTTGTTGGGTTGTCACTATATCATGGGTCAGTGGGTAGGCAGTGGATGATTCGGTGAGTAGGTGGGTATATGAGTCATACAGAAGGTCAATTGATGAGTCGTTGAGTTGGTGACTGGATCATTGGGTGTGTTTGTGGGTGAGTCAGTGTGTGTTTTCTTGGCATCACTTAGCAAATATATCAAGAACTACTTAGAGAGAGCATTAATAGCTATATATGCCTGCATGTCTGGAGTCTGGGCAATTGTTTTATGGCAATGTTGATTTTTAACAAACTCAGATCTTTACCTGTGATGAGGCGCTATCCGTCTTTTCTCGGACGTTCTTTGCAAGCGTTGTGTTTAGTGGCTAGAACACATTGCACGCATGCTCTTGGACTGTCTTCCTCAGTAGTTCTGTTTGGCTGGCTGCCATAAACTAGACCTGCACGTGGTCCTTGCTTATGGTTGAAAGACCATGTGAAAGATGATCTGCAAAGGTTGCGTGTACGCAACTGGTTTGGACTAGTTCAAGATCAGAGAATCAGTTGTTTCACATCCATCAAGCATCACTTGTTGTATGTTCCAACGGTATTTCAAGAGCTGCACTGGTCTGGCTCTCCACAAATGCTTTGTGACTTGCAAGCTTTCTGTTAATGAACAACCTGGTGCACGACAATGCTCAGTATGCCAGAGATGGTTTAAGAGTGCAGGAGGTTTAGTTGTGCCTTAATGGGTACCTGTTGATCAGCCTCAACCAACACGAACTCAAGCAGTGTTGTAAGAACTAGCCCCTGATCTAGACACCTCAACTCGTCCAGCTTTGACTATCATGACTTGCGGCTTGTTCCACTGTGGACAATGCTTGCGCGGCTTTAAGTCCAGACCTTGTTTTAGATATCACAACTGTCATCTTGAGCACTGCATGCCTGTCTACCGGGGCTCTTTCTAGCATGCATGTAATGACTGAATTGACGGTTTCGTTGGCCTCGAGACTTGAAACGACTCCACTGTTCCTCTACTGTTTGTCTACAAGCGATGGTAAAAGCAAACTGCCTAGTTCCCCTCTTTAATGAGAGCGGCTTTACCAGATAAACTGGCAGCTGTACACATGGCATGGTGTGTTTGTGTGTGTGTGTGTGTGTGTGTGTGTGTGTGTGTGTGTGTGTGTGTGTGTGTGTGTGTGTTTGTGTGTGTGTGTGTGTGTGTGTGTGTGTGTGTGTGTGTGTGTATGTGTGTGTGTGTGTGTGTGTGTGTGTGTGTGTGTGTGTGTGTGTGTGTGTGTGTGTGTGTGTGTGTGTGTGTGTGTGTGTGTGTGTGTGTGTGTGTGTTGATATGTTTACCTGTATGTATATTTATTTTAATGTGATATTGTGTGTGCAGGTGAGTTCTCCAACTGCATCTTCAGCGTCAGTTGTACCTAACAGCAGTAAGTCATAATGTAAACAATGATATAGAGGTTACAGTGTGCTCCCTAGAGCTTGTCATGCAGGCATTTTGCCGGTTAATTAAAGTGAAAAAATTTTTTTTAAAATTAATTTGTGTGATTGCAGCTCTTCTAAGCAAACTATGTGAGCAGCACGGGTAGATTCTAATTCATATTACAGTACTATAGTGTTCTTCACTCATGTAATTATTTGAATGTGATAGCCAATTACCCGAGTCTAACAAGCAGATATATATTTGATTGACGTATACAAACATTTGTATACCAGCTGTATAAGTACCTGAATACATCTAATGTGTTGTATGTAGATAATCATTACGGTAAACGTTGAGATGATAGACTGTAATAAAGATCTAAATACATGTACTGTACAAGAAGTCTTATTCTCTCGTGTCTTCAATTTTTGAAGAAGAGAATTAAAATCTACTTTTAGTATTCATTTCTGCACTTTGTTTAGCGTATACATGTTGTAGCTATAGTAACAACATTTCACTTTGCATTGATGATCAGTAACTATGACTCACAAAGGCAATATAACGGTCAGTCATTGGTCATTGACCAACCAACTGGTGTTCATGACCAACCACAATTTTCCTTTGATCTGACATTCCTACATGACTGTTCAATGCATAGTAATAGTTATTGCATGGATGGTATTGTAGGGAATCAGTGAGCAACCCAAAAATCCATACAACTGATGGAAGCATGCAAGATCTAGAGTTGATGATCTCCAGATGTGTGAATTCAAAATGACGTTTTATAGCAAATATCATATTTATTACCCCAAACACCATTTATTGCATGAGCTGCAGTCGAATGGATAAACGGTCGGAGGGCCACGTATTGGTAACTAAATTGTTTTTGTTGAACAACAACATTCTCTTGATTAGCTTTCTCATCTATTGATCAGTTTCTGTCGTTTACTTTACAGACCTTGCTTTAACTAAGATTTAATAAAATTTAGTTACAATGAATTTTAATCACCGTGACAACCACCTGACGTCATCATGATCAATAACAATGCAACAAATCAAATTTTATGTTTATATTTGATAGGAAATATATACAGTAGTCAATATGATGCACCAAATAAAGAAATGAACTTAAATGTTGATGCCAATGATTACAAGAAAAGATAGTGAAATCAAATAAGAATGAACGCCCAAAATTTTAAATTTAAGGTCAACCTCTGTAGAGCACGATGTCTGACCAAAAAGGTTTTTTTTTATATTCCACTCTGTACTCATGTCACTAATTGTGAATAATTATTAAGTTTTGATAATCATAATGAAATGCAGTAATTTATAGAAATATTACTTGGGAGTTGTTGTTCTAATCAAGAATAGTGATTATAGTTTTCAGAGTTAATTAGGTGTGTGTGTGTGTGTGTGTGTGTGTGTGTGTGTGTGTGTGTGTGTGTGTGTGTGTGTGTGTGTGTGTGTGTGTGTGTGTGTGTGTGTGTGTGTGTGTGTGTGTGTGTGTGTGTGTGTGTGTGTGTGTGTGTGTGTGTGTGTGTGTGGTGTCTGTAGCTCAATTATTATGAGGAGAATGGAAACAACCGGTACCTTTGAGGTATGAGTTTAATCAAATACAGGAACGGCACGGGAGTAATCTCCTTATGCAAGGAACTCATACATAATTTCCTCTCTCCACTCAGGAGTATAAATGAGTACCTTGTCATAGACTTAGGATAAAACATCCTGCACCAGATGGGTACGCGATGGCCTTGGTGCCCAGTCCCAGAGTTGTGCCATAGGCGGTGTTCTTGGATGCTCTGCCCAAGTTCAATGCGGATTGTCAAAGTTCTTTCGGAGACTTTACATAGCGCAGGAGGTCTTTTCCCTGGACGGCAAGGAAAGCTGTCTTTATTGTCATGTCCCACATCGATGACACCTGAGGGAATGGAATAGTAACGTGTGTGTGTGTGTGTGTGTGTGTGTGTGTGTGTGTGTGTGTGTGTGTGTGTGTGTGTGTGTGTGTGTGTGTGTGTGTGTGTGTGTGTGTTTGTTTCAATGTGTACTTTGTGTTTGTGTCAATGTGTACTTTGTATTTGTGTTCATGTGTACTTGTGTAGTCTGGTAAAATGTTAATTTTGTATTTACTTTATTATTATCACATTTGATAAGTTCTATTAATAAACAGAAATTTAATTAACAAAATAAAATTAATTTATAATAATAAGTTTACACTTTGTTTTTGTGTTTCCAGGTCGTACAAGCTCAACAGCAACAGCATCAAATGCTTATCTCTCTACAGCAGTGACACAAGCAATGAAGGTTAGTTGATTTCATTTTTATTGATGTTTGCTAGTCGGTTTTTAATTATTACGTGGGTATGTCATTTTGTGAGATTTCCTACAGTGTAACTGCCTAGAACATTGTTTACTGTATACATCAATAGTAAGAATTTCTGTTGTTTTACACAGACCACTACAGCTGCACAACAACCTCCAAGAGAAGTGGCTGGAAAAGGAGATGAACAGTTAGTAGAGCAGCTGATACAACAAATAGAACAACTGAGAAATGAAGGTTCAGCAAAAGATAGAGAAATTGCAGACCTACAGACGGCATTGAGAGATGAGAGACTGCAGAGAGAAAATGCAGTTGGTGAAGAGAGAAGAGAGAAAGAAGAGTTTCAACAACGATTACATGAACAAGGTCAGCAAATTGTTGAACTGAGACAACGGAATGTAGCTCTACAACGGGCATTGACGGACGAGCAAGTACAAAGAAAGCATGCAGTTGATAGAGAGAGGAGAGACAAACAAGAGCAGCAACAACGATTAGAACGAGAGAAGAACAATCTTCAGCAGCAACTAAATCAAGTGCAAAGAGAAAATGCCAACTTCGTAGAGCTGCTTGCAGATGCTGATGCAGCAATGGTACGATACAAGCAAGAAAATGAAGTTTCCAATATTCCTTCTCATGACATTCAATTGACTGGCACAGAACTAGGACGTGGAGCATATGGAGGTGAGATATGCGGTTTGATCACAAGGTTTCCTGTTCATTTATTATACTCAGCTTCATGTTGACCAACTGCTTGTTGTTAAGAAAACCCAATATTTACATCTCACTTTTACTACTAGGTATCTGTAAGCTATTACTTTGTTCACACAAACAAATGCATGGATAGTGAGTCGTCTCATATCAGGGAACAAACAACTAAGGACTCGTTTATACAATAAATATTTTGATTTATTTGGTGGTGTACATTTTGTGCTCCTTAACTGAGATGTATCTTACTTTGTTTACATTCACAGAAATTAGTGATGCAATGACTATAATTAATAAAACAGATTTGTTTTCTTGGCATTATGACAGTCAATTGAAGAAGAGGTAGGGTCTCAAGCTTTTCAAAGACAGTGCCGCTGCATTGTGTTTTTTCCTCCCACAATTTTTATATTTTTAGAGAAATGAGCATGCTCATTTTTTAGGTTGGCACTTATAGAAATGACACGACACAACTGGGTAAGGTCAGCTTGTGTTGGCTTAGCAATGAAGGTGGGACAGGTTGCTTCAGTAAGAATATCTTAAACTGCAAATACCTGACACTTTCAAATAGAACTTACCAACACTGACTTGGGTAGAACTGCTTATGAGAAGGAAATAATTTAAGAATTTGTATTGTGATTTAGTGGTTTGTGTTGGATATTGGCGTGACTGTCCTGTTGCTGTCAAACTGTTGTATGATCATTTGGCTGCTGTTCAACGCAACATTCATCTTGTTCAACAAGAAGCATCTGTAGCATGGAAGATACATCATCCAAACATTGCTGCCGTTTGTGGTGTCACTCTGGAGTTAGAAGAGAAGAAGGCATGGATTATCATGGAATTACATAGCGGCTCCATGTCTGGTGTGATTGATGCATGTCAAGGAGATGTTGCACCTCTCACTCTACGAGAAAAAGTTGACATGACACACGATTCTTTGTGTGGACTAGATTACATTCACTCGAGGGTAAGAACAGTTAATTAATGAAAGAAATTGATCTTCTATCATCTTATTCACTCAAATACTTGACGACTCATTTGGTATTTGATTGCTACAGTAGCAAATACAGACAGACAGACTGACAGACAGACAGGCAGGCAGGCAGGCAAACAGACAGACAGACAATTTGACAACCACAATTTTGACTATAATAGTTTTACTTTATGAAGACTGATTTATTGACAAACAAAAAGGGAGGGTACAGACTGTCGGGGTGACTAAACAAGGAAGAAGAAGGTAATGTTACAACAGTAACAAGGAGACTATAAATTGATGAGTTGACCAGTTGGTAATGACACCATGAGATATATACAGTAAGACAAATTCTAAATACACACGAGATTTCAATTATGGGAATTCCACACAAATAAGTAAATATTTAGACAAGGATATCAAAACATAGATAAAAATTGTAATTGATAATTTTTTATTACTGTTTGCATTGCTATAGCAACCTAGGGAAATTCTGCATGGTGACATCTGTCCAAGGAACATCCTGGTTACAGCAACGATGAGAGCCAAACTGGGTGATCTAGGAGCTGCTCGTTTTGAAGATGCTTCACTTTCAGTTGGTCTGCTGAGTCCACAATACACACCTCCTGAGAGATTTGATCTTCCAACTTTACCAAAAAGCTACAGAACCGACGTGTACAGTATGGGAGTGACCATATGTGAGCTCTTCACTGCTGTTCCTCCAGATCGTGAACAAAGGATGGATCAAGTCTTACTCATCCGTCAGCTAAATGTTCGTTCCTTATGTAAGCACTTGATGAGAGATGATCCTGCCACACGACCAACAGCAACAGAAGCCCGTCATATTATTAGTCGTATTCGTGATACCGACGAGTATAAAGCATGTCCTCCTAAACGAATGGTAAAGGGCAAGATGGATGGAATGGCTGATGTCACTGTCGTTTAGTTGATTTGGTGAAGTTGACATTTGATTGAAGCATGTGTTTGTTACTTGACACCATTTATATGTTGTTACAAGGTATTCACTTAGCAATAGCAATATCTTTAGCTTTGAAGGATCACATTGTATTTTGTTATCTCATTGGTGACCATTAGCGAACTAGCGAGTTTTACTGTTTGAACTTTGACATTGTTATTCAGTATTTGTAGGTTTGATGTGTATCACCTAGTCACGTGACATTATATCTCTATTTTCTGTTGCTGCAAGTTA
>NC_085086.1:2263061-2290561 GCF_963422355.1 Corticium candelabrum
CACGGCATAGACACACGCGGCACGGACACACACGGCACAGAGAGACACGACACAGACACACACGACACAGAGACACACGGCACAGACACACACGACACAGACACACACGGCACTGACACACACGACACAGACACACTCAACACAGACACACATAGCACAGACACACACGACACACACGCGGCACAGACACACACGGCACAGACACACATGTTACAGACACGCACGACACAGACACACATGGCACAGACACACACGGCACAGACACACTCGGCACAGACACACATGTTACAGACACACATGGCACAGACACACACGACACAGACCCACACGGCACAGACAAACAAGGCACAGACACACACCGCACAGACACACACCGCAAAGACACACGGGGCACAGACACACACGGCACAGACACACACAGCACAGACACACACGGCACAGACAGACACGACACAGACACACACGACACAGACACACACGGCACATACACACAGGACACACACACACACACACACACACACACACACACACACACACACACACACACACACACACCTAATGCAAGCAGACACACAATCCGCATAATACTTAGCACTTACTTGTTCTCTAAATATGTAGCTTTGTGTTTATCTTGATGAATAGATGACATGTCACTGAGTATCAAGAAAGACTATTTTCTCTAATGATTAACTGAATATTCTTTAGAGATTTTAATTATCTTTGTTATTCTATATTGAGGTTTTGTTGTGTTTGTTGTAGCTCTTCATGTTCTCCGTCTATCAGTAGGAATAATAGTGACACATCAAATTGTCTTCCTTTCCTGTCATTGTGGTCACGTGATGTTACTTAACATGTCACGTGATCTTACTCTACAGGTCACGTGATGTTTGTAACGCTATAGATGAGAACAACCGTCCCATAGTGTGAAGACTGAATATTTAATTCTAGATACTTTTATTTGTTTAAGAGATGTTTTGTATTATGAAATATAGAGTAGAATGTAAATAGTAAACAATGATATAGAATACTCTAAAATAGTTATGATTCACGAGTATTTCCGGGTAAGCTAGTGGAACGTTAGAAATATTGATACAAAACTTTGTTGCTAATGCGTTACATTTACAATGATGTGATATTTAATTAATCACGTGACTGGCTTGTTATCCAGTGTGTCTGTTTCAGCTTGGATAATTTGCAGCATATTAATAAATTAATTAAAAAATTAAGTAATTTAGAATTGTATCAATGTACATCCCTAATTTTTATTTTATTTTTTGTTATTAAAAATTAAAAATTTACCAATTATTATTTATTTTTACTCCATTAGCTATTGAAAAGGTAATTTAGTTGGCGACTGACAATTTTATAATAAACAAGTTAGTTTTTACAGAGCTGACAGAAGTTGACATCGCTGAGAAATCTATATCAGATCAAAATAGTGCACGTGACTCAGACGAATAGAAATAATGTTGGCGCATGCGTACAATCACTCGTTCGAATTTGGGGGTCCCGATCTCGATCCGAGTTGCAATCTGTAAGTTTAAGTAGGTTCAAGTGTAAGTTTGTTGTGTGAGAGTGTCGTGTTGAGTGATTTCTCGTTTGTGAGTGAAATTGTAAAGATTTGTTGTGATTGATGTGTTGATGGGATGGTAGGATGAGTGAGACACACCACACATGGATAGGAGACTTGTGAAAGCAGTGGAGGACAACAAAGTCGATGAGGTGGAAGCTCTTTTGAAGTCAGGCGCTTCGCCTGATGCGTGTGGTAGTAATGTATGTTATTGACTGAGTGACTCGTTTTATTGTTTGTTGATAACAACTCACTCTATTGTAGGGATGGCCTGTACTTGTTACAGCTTGTATAAAAGGCAGCAATTCCATCGTACAACATTTGTTACAGAAAGGAGCAAATGTTAACAAAGCAGAACCTAATGTAAGTGTTGAGAGTGAATGAATGAATGGATGGATGAATAGAATGATATTTCAATGATGTAATGAGATTTGTGATAGGACGGATATTACATTAAATACAAATAATAAAACACAATTATTGTTATTACAGGGTTGGACTGCTTTAATGTGTGCAGCAGTTTGTGGTTATGATTCACTAATTGTTATGTTATTATCAGCTAATGCTGATGGTAATCTGAAGACTAAGGTGAGTGTTTGAATTTGTTGTTGTTGTATGTGTTGATGTGATGTATGAGATGTTATGTACTACTAATAAATGTATTAATATTGAATATTATTATAATTTTATTTAATTAATAGAAAGTGGAGAAATACAAACAATTTATAGAAATTTGTTTTATATTTATTGGTTGGTTTTAAATAAATTATTATTTATATGTATGTATGTATGTATGTTTGTTTGTCCTTTTGTTTGTCTGTAGTTGTTCTGTCTCTCGGTTTGTTTGTGTTTTTGTCTGTCTGTTGTAGATGGTTTATTGTAAACATCAAAGCTAATACAGTAAACGTTATATGACTATAACAAATTAGTAAGTAAAAGTTGAAGATAAATGACCATAGTGTAGGATTTATGTCTGTTTGTTTGTCTGTTTACCTGAATGTCTGTCTGTCTGTCTGTTGGTAGGTGTGTATGTATGTCAGTGTCTGTTGGTCTGTCTGTCAGTGTTTTTGTCTGTCAGTGTGTCTGTCCGTTTGTCAGTGTGTCTGTCTGTTTGTCACAGTTTGTGTATCAGTGTGTCTGCCTGTTTGTCTTTCTGTCCATCTTGCTGTCAGGGTTTTTGTTCCTTGGTGTGTCTGTCCATCTGTCTGTCAGTGTGTCTGTCTGTCTGTCTGTCTGTCTATCAGTGTGTCTGTCTGTCTGTCGGTGTGTCTGTCTGTCCGGTGGTGTGTCTCTGTCTGTCTGTGTGTCTCTGTCTGTCTGTCTGTTTTTTCTGTCTGTTTGTTTGTCTGTCTGTCTGTTTGTTTGTCATTGTGTCTATCTGTCTGTCAGTGTGTCTGTTTGTCAGTGTGGGCGTCTGTATGTTTGTCTGTCAGTGAGTCTGTCTGTCTGTCAGTGTGTCTATCTGTCTGTCAGTGTGTGTGTCTGTCTGTTTGTCTGTCAGTGAGTCTGTCTATCTGTCAGTGTGTTTGTCCGTCTGTCTGTCAGTGTGTCTGCCTGTTTGTTTGTTTGTCTGTCTGTTTGTCTGTCAGTTTGTCTGTTAGTGTGTCTATCTGTCTGTCAGTGTGTCTGTCTGTCAGTGTGTGTGTCTGTCTGTTTGTCTGTCAGTGAGTCTGTCTATCTGTCAGTGTGTTTGTCCGTCTGTCTGTCAGTGTGTCTGTCTGTTTGTCTGTCTGTCTGTCTGTTTGTCTGTTAGTTTGTCTGTTAGTGTGTCTATCTGTCTGTCAGTGTGTCTGTCTGTCGGTGTGTGTGTCTGTCTGTTTGTCTTTCAGTGAGTCTGTCTATCTGTCAGTGTGTTTGTCCGTCTGTCTGTCAGTGTGTTTGTCTGTTTGTTTGTCTGTCGGTCTGTTTGTCTGTCAGTTTGTCTATCTTTC
This sequence comes from Corticium candelabrum, assembly GCF_963422355.1. NCBI lineage: Eukaryota > Metazoa > Porifera > Homoscleromorpha > Homosclerophorida > Plakinidae > Corticium > Corticium candelabrum. Next base: position 2,266,563 of record NC_085086.1, read on the forward strand.
TGTCTGTCTGTCACTGTGTCTGTCTGTCAATGTGTCTGTCTGTCCGTTTGTCTGTCTGTCTGTTTGTCTGTCAGTGTGTCTGTCTATCTCTCAGTGTATTTGTTGGTCTGTCTATCAGTGTGTCTGTGTGTTTGTTTGTCTCTCCGTTTGTCTGTCAGTATGTCTATCTGTCTGTCAGTGTGTCTGTCCGTCTGTCTTTCTGTCTTTGTCTGTTTGTCTGTATTTATGTCTTTCTGTCTGTATGTCTGTCTGTCAATACATTTATTTCTTATACAAGACGTTATGCTGAAAACAAATAAGTTCTGATTAACCTAAAATATTCTATACTGTCTGTCTGTTTGTCTGTTTGTGTCTGTCTGTCTGTCTGATTGCTTTCTTATTATAATTTTCTGTTATTGTAGCACATCCTACATTATGGATGGACAGCATTGCATTGTGCTGCTTTCCACAATCACTCCAAAGTTGTTCGTATTCTGTTAGAGAATGGATGTGATAGCAACATAAAAGACAATGTAAGACATGTTGATGTGAATGTGAATGATAATATTTGTATCTAGGATCCATGGCCCGTCGTTCGTACGGGCAAGATACTGCAGTGCAAAGATAGGTTCGTAGACACGTCACATGCAATCTTTGTTGCGAGGTCCCGGATGTGGTGAATGAATTCGAATTTTGCTCTTGGCGCTTGTTTCGATAGAAATCTACACACTCCCCGTTTAGCGCTTTGTCCTCTCATCAGCTCATTTTTTTATCTCCGGCCAAGAGGGGTTGCATGTAAAAGTTATAAAAAGATGAGGACGGCCGTACTTTCTGACATACGTCATTGCATCTTGAGTTTTCTCATGCATGTACCTGGGACCGCCAGTGAAAGAAGATGGAAGAATGACTGCTCGTCCAAGGTCAGTATCTTGGCTATTCTGGGCGAGAGCATCTTTTAGGTGGATGTAGCTGTCGACTCGCAATTTGCTCTGATTGTGGCGTACGTATCAATCTCAATCTTAGCGTACATATCAACTAAAAAGTGATGGAAGAGGTTTTTGGTTCTAAGTAGGTGGTTAAAATTGTTGGTCCTCACCATGATTCTGTAGGCGTAGAAGTCCATAGCGGATACTTTCTTGTTGGTATGCAAATCTGTTCTTGGGTCAACTTGACGCAGTTCGAAATTATATCCATCTTCGCCGCGACAGAAGAGTAGCGGGTACTGAAGCGCATCGTAGGATCTGTGGGTTTCGGCGACTCGTTGAAGCTGGTCGTTGCGTTTTTGCAGAACAATGTCACTGTTGTTGAATTGTTGGCCAACGATGAGAACAGCAACTTCATCTGTCAGTGGAGCGTTAAATCGTCTTGGATGTTCCATGGTTGGAGCTTTGTCTGGTCGAATAACTATGCGGTATAATTATAATTAAGTCTGGTCATAATTAGCAATAATTGGTTATACTAAGTGAACCAATGCTGATTGCACGCATGTGAAATCCTCATGGGCGGCTAAGTGCACACCAGAGCTGTGATGAAGACTCTGGTGCACGCACAGCAGCATCACTAGACCATCACCTTTGACAACTGGTCAAGTGGTAGTTTCACTAGTTGAGCAGTTAGTGTAGCTAGCGGTCTGCCAAAGAATCAAAGAGTCCTGGTTTCAAGATATCACCGCAAACACTGCAGACGGCTCTTCTTGAAGCTCGCCACATAGTTGTTTACGTTGTGGAGCATCTCCTGAAGAGACAAATAATGTCAATCTTCACACCAGGCACAGCTCTGCATCGTGTCTCAGCTTGTTCTTGTTTATCAGCCATAAAATAGATTTGCAGAAACTCTGGGTTTTCTCCTGACTGATGTTGCATGGCACCAATTCTGTGATAGACCTGGCCCTGAACTTTAAAGGTGGGCATAAATCCTGGTAGACAGACTTTTTCTGTACATCCAGAGCTTGTCATCTTGAATGCAGAGTTGTATTTTCTGATGTTATTAACAAATTGCTTTGAATAGTGATTCTCTAAGAGAAGCAAAGAACTTCGCTCTAGGACGCAATTGTCTGCAGCTACACGTATTCGCGTAGTATGTAGTTAATTAATTAAACGGTAGGTTTCTAGACACGTTACAAACGGTGCATTTAGTTGATTAGCAAATGCATGACCCGTCCTTTAGAGGCAGAGTAGTGTTTTAGCGGAAGAGGGACGCAGTGGGCAGGTCACGTGCAATCTTTGTTGCGAGGTCCCGGATATGCTGAATGAATTCGAATCTTGCTTGTCGCGCTTGTTTCGATCGAAATCGACACACTCCCCGTGTAGCGCTTGCTGCAGAGAACGTGTAGGTTGGATTCGGTGCAAATGCGATCGGAATTTGGAAAGAAACGAAAGCGCTAGAAGAGTAAGTTTCGTCGGCAAGAGATATTCGATTGCTTGAAGCTTTGGGAAGGATGACGTTGCATACAGTCTACACATGACTGGTGTGGGCGTGTGTTGGAATGAACTGGAATGTGTAGTGTTTGCGTCATCGAGAAATTTTATGCTTGGGTCGACCCCTTGAGAGGGGACCTTGTGCATATTTTTACGCAAACCTTCCCTTGTGCGTGCCGAGTGTGCGTGCCGATTTCGGTTGCGAACGGACAAAAGACGTGGCCTCCAAACGCGAACACCCACACACACAGAGACAATTTGAACTTTAGATATTAGATCATTGTATTGTGAATTTGGTGTGCATGGTGTTAGCACTGCTTTAGCTACTAGTCAGGGTTCTAGCCAGGCATGCTAAGGTGTAGCGGCCCTCTATGCCTTTCACATATGTCTACGTGTTCACAGCTGACTGCTACACCTCCAATACTGGCTACACATGTAGTAGGTACCATACACTACACCTGCATTTACGCTTCCAATATAGATTAATTTATATCAACAAATTATTAATAAATAATAAATAAATAATTTGCATACAATTAATTAGCCTCCAACTTACAGACCAGAGAGCGTGCGAACTCTAGTCTGTACCAGAACGCTACTAAAATGATTTGGGAAGTACTTATGAAAAGTGATGCTAAATGGTGGTGTAACAGCGTAGGATTGTTGTAGCTAGATCAACATATTATTTGTAAATGCCATGAGATCTCACAAACGAAGAAGAGACGTCTGCAGTGTTTGCGGTGATATCTTGAAACTAGGACTCTTTGATTCTTTGGCAGACCGCTAGCTACACTAACTGCTCAACTAGTGAAACTACCACTTGACCAGTTGTCAAAGGTGATGGTCTAGTGATGCTGCTGTGCGTGCACCAGAGTCTTCATCACAGCTCTGGTGTGCACTTAGCCGCCCATGAGGATTTCACATGCGTGCAATCACCATTGGTTCACTTAGTATAACCAATTATTGCTAAACCAATCAGAATTTACAACCGACATTCCTGTTCTAAGACGCTGATTGACTTAGAAGGCTATTTCCGAAATCGTTTCAGTACAGTTTTGGTACAGACTAGAGTTCTCGTGCTCTCTGGTCTGTCAGTTTGAGGCTAACAATTAATTATTTTTAGAAATTAATTGTTTGTAAATTATTTATATTTTATTTATTTAATATTATTTATTAATAATATATTTATATAACTAATTGTATGCAAGTCGTTTGTTTATTATTTAAGAATAATTTCTGATATAAATTAATTATATGCCAATTATTTATTTATTAATTTGTTATTTATTTGTAATTATTTTTTATTATTTTTATTGCATCTATGCATGCTAAGGTACACATCTACGCGTACACTGACTATTTATGTAGTAGGTCCTGTACACTACACTTGCACACATGCTGCTATATCTTTGGCATTGCATTTGTAATGAGAAACAGTTTAATTAATTTAAAAATGTAATAGATACGTTACTATCAGTCTGCCGCTCAGTGTGATTTGTAGAGGCTACTCTCTCAAACCATCGGTAATTTTATTCAGAAATTTTCACAGACATTACATGCCACGCCCACGTACCAGAATGATGTGTCACGCCAACACAGCTACTTCTTCCAAAACTCCTGTCTATAACTCTGCTAGTTTTTAGAAAATTCTATTTAATTTGTTTGATCTACAGTCAATACTTCAGCATGTGACAAGAAACATATAAGTATAAACTGGTGTATTATACATCTAATTTTATTATCATGTATTTTGATGTGTTAATATTAGAAGATGTTAATCATACTAGGATATTGTTTGTATTTGACAGAATGGAGAAACAGCACTGCAATTAGCTGTCAGACGGAATCAGAAGAATGCTGCAGATGCAATCAAGGCATTCACTGTAAACTGTGTGTGTGTGTGTGTGTGTGTGTGTGTGTGTGTGTGTGTGTGTGTGTGTGTGTGTGTGTGTGTTTGTCTGTATTCTTCAGACAAACTCATACCTTTTTTTCTTGTGAGACAAGTTGCCCATCTCATCAGTGAGCCAGTCCAGATGGTTTGATATAAGAGAGAGAGGTAGAAATTTGCAAGCCTTATGTATAGAAGATTACTGGTGTCCCACAGAGTGTTTGCAGAAGAGGACTGATTGAATTCACCAAGCACTTCTACTAAGGCAGATGGATAGCCAGCGCTGCAAGTCGACAAGTGGTTAGTGGTCCAGTAGCCTAAGAATATGTTACCTGTGTGCTTTCTCTTGACGTTTATGTTAAAGCACAAGGAATACACGATGATTTTATGATCAGAGTCATGAAGAGTTGACCGATACACAGGAGTGTCCAGTACACTTGTATAGAAACGCTTGTTGACAAGGAACGTAGTCAATCATGTGACTAGATTTAGATCTGTTACCATTTCTGAATCGGGTGACTTGGTTGGGTAATGTATGCTGAAACCATGTGTTGGGCATTATTAGCTCATTGCTAGCACAAAAGTTCAGCAGTCATACACCATTTTCGTTACACTCTCCAATACAGAAATCAGAAACAAGAGAAAACACGGAAATACGAGGAACTAGTTTCGGCAGTAGAACTAGCTTCTTTGACGTCAATCATACAAGGTCACCACAACATTTATGAATAGATTAGCTTCGTTATGTTGTAGTCATCGCTGGTAAACTCAATGTGTGTATTACAAATAAGAACACAAAGAATGACTCAATAGCTAGCAATTGACTGAATCATCCTTGCAGTCACGTTTACCGGTGTAGTCATTCATGTATATATTAAATTACTATGCAATATATTACTCTTCTCACTTTTATTCTAGGCTTGTCCTTGAGCCTTATATTGCAATCGATCTTGTGGGTGTCGAACCCGTCGAGGATATCGAGCAACACTCTCGTTTGGTGGATCTTCTGGGAGAATAAAGTTCCAATTTTGAGTTTGACACCATTGCTTGCTTGTTCCATTGGTGCTGCAGGGATCTGCTCGCTGTGGTTGAATTCCTCGATAAATGGAATTTACATGAACGATTTTTCTTTTTCTACCATTCACAATTTCCAGCGTAACTGGACTTCTGCTGACTCCACAATCCAACGTGCCTCCTTTCCATCGTGGATCTAATTTTCCTGCAGTTGGTATTGACAGCCAGATGGTGTCACCTGCACGAAAGGAGCGCTCCGTTGCTTGACGATCATAGTTCTCTTTCTGACGTTTTGCCAAAATGGCGACCTTAGTTTCACGAAGCCTTTAATCTCGTCCATCTTGTGTTTAAGATGAGCTTGATAGGATTCAGGCTCCAACGCTGTTTCTGGTTGCAAACTATTGGTTTGAGATGCTTTTGCAAACATTAGACCAAGTGGTGACATACCAGTAGAAGAATGTACTGTTGTTCTGTACGCTAACAATACCAATACAAATGACACTTCAAGTCATGCTTTTTTTGAACATATACTTGAAGTATTTGAAGGAAAGATCTGTTCAGGCGCTCCACCATCTGATAAGCTGTAGTTCTAGATTTTTCTATGGGGAATGCATCCAATGTTTGTCGCAACAACAAAGTTTCAAAATTTTGGCCTTGATCTGAATGAATGACCTCGGGAATTCCAAACATCTAAAATAATTGCACTAGCTCTGATGTAATACTGGAAGGTGTTTGGTCTTTTGACGGAATGGATTCTGGCCACTTGTTAGAATAGTGTTGTGTGACTACGAGATATCAGTTTCCTCTTGACGGGATTGGCACTTCTAAAATGTCAACTAAAACCATTTTTCATGGTCGTCCAATTGGCATTGAAATCAGTGGAGCCTTCTTGGGTGCAGGGGTTTAGTTTCTTGACATCTATAACACTCTCGACATTACACTTCAACATCTTTGTTTATTCCAACCCATTAGGCAAACTGTTGCAGTTTGTCCAATGAATTCAATGTTTGTTGATGTCCAGCACTAGCAGCATCATGAGCTTGCCTCAGTGCCTGTTGGTGGAGATTATCCTTTAGAATTGGAACTGTAATTGCATCACTGATTGATTTAGGCTTATAATACCTACAGAGAACACAATTGACAATTGTCAACTGTGGGCCACAGTTGAACACATCTCTGTACAACTGAGAAGTTGCATTATGAGGTGGCTCTGAGTGTGACGTATGTTTACACAGTTGAGAATATGTGGATCATTTCTCTGTGTCTGATACAAACTATCTCTTGACAAGCGATGTGATACTTTATAGCAAGTCAAAGAACATGATTCATCATTGGAAATTCAACAACACAGGCGAGATAGGGCATCTGCGTTGGCATTCTGTAATGCTGGATTATATTCAATCTCAAACTTATACATCTGTAAAGCTAAAGCCCAACGATAGAGCATTCCTTCCATTTGTATTTTGACAACCATTGTAGAGGAGAATGATCAGTATACAACTTGAAGGACCGTCCAAGTAAGTAATGTCGAAACCGTTTGGTACCAAATACTATTGCCAAGCACTCTTTAGATCACATTGTAACGTTTTTCCACTGTGGTCAAACTCCTTCTTGCGTAAGCCACTACTCGATTATCTTGTTCTATTACCCATCCTAATCCAGATTCACTCGCATTTGTGTGCAAAACAAATTGGCCAGCATTTGCGCGAAACTATGGGTACGCCAAGACAGGGGCAATACTCAGAGCTTTCTTTAGCTGTTTAAATGTTTCCTGCCATTCTGCCGACCATGTGAAGGGTAGTCTATTGTATGTGAGCTGATGTAGTGGTCCTGCATTGTCAGCAAAATGATGAATGTATCTCCAGTAATGTGATGCAATTGCTAAAACCGACGTAGCTTCGTTACGTCATTCGGGATGGCCCAATTTCTTACAACCTGTTTTATCCTCATTTACAAGCATTCGCTTGGCCGAAAATACATGTCCAAGATATTTCACTTTATGTTTACCAATGCAACATTTGTATCCTCGTAATGTAAGACCAACCTTCCGTAAACAACAAAAATCTGCTCGCAAATGCTTTCCATGTAACTCAACGCTTGCCGAATAAATGAGAAGGTAATCCATGTAAGCAGTAACAAAGGGAAGATCACGAAAATGTTTGTCCATCAGTTGCTGAAATGAGCTAGGAGCATCTGTTAGTCCAAATGGCAATCTTGTAAACTGAAAAAGGCCTAAACCTTGTTCATGGCAAAACGCAGTTTTGTGTTGATCTGACGCATGGACTTGTATTTGCCAACATCCATTACACAGATCAAGACTAGTAGATAGTCTGGGTCTCGCCAAACAATCTTGTACTTCATCTACAAGTGGCAGAGGATATGCATCTTTAGAAGTTCTTTTGTTAATTTTTCGATAATCAACACACAATCTGAGATTTCACCTGATTCTTTTTTACAAATACTGTCACTGCCATCTATGAACTAGTGCTTTCTTCTATGATGCCTTGTACTAACATATCTTTGATTTGAATTTCAACCTCATTGGCATAATAAGCAGATATCCGTCTAGGTGGAACTCCTATCGAGGATCCAGACGTAGGAATATAGTGACATGCTAGAGAAGTCAGTCCAGGCGCTGTTCTGAAAAGATCTTTTTTGTCCTGGATGATCAGAGAAAATGTTTTTTTTTGAACAAGTTGGTAGCTCAGAGGGATGGTTATCAACAAAGGATGGTATTGCACACTCATCAACCACATCTGATTCACAATCATCACCATTCACTAATGCAGACACACAACTTTTGTTATTTGGTTGATGATGGAGCAAGAGTGGTACTCCTGACGTTCTTGCTTGAGAGTTGTGACTTCCTACCTTGAAAAGTGTTGATGAGAAGTAAAGAGTTAAACCATTTCCCTGCAAAGAGTCAACACCAACAATCACAGGAACAATGAGTTTATCAACAACCGCAAAGTCGTGGCTTATTCTCTCTTTGTTCAGCTGCACCACAACAGAAACACCGTCCCGAATAGGAATCTCATCTTCAGAAGCTCTCAAAGTCGCTGTTATAAAATAGGCCGGATTTTCACATATTTTGATATCTTTGAAAGGAATCTTTTTGAAACAGAGAAACAGAAGTATCCGAGTCTAACATCATAGTTATAGCAACACCTCCCACATATCCTGTAATAGTAGCTGCTTCAGACTTTACAGTAGCCACAACAATGCACTCAATGCCTACCATTGCTCTATAGACAGCGACTGCCGGCTCTTGCAGAAGCTCCTCGACTATTTCCTGACAACAGTCCCTAGTGTAATGACCTATTAGTTACCGGCACGTGGCCTCTACCCAATGAGCGCTCTCGTAGACGGTGCAATAATATCTGTATTCGGCCAAGTGCCTGCATTGATTAGTTATTGCACACTTACCGTAGTTATTGCCCGTTCTCACAATTATATAATTATAGCATGCTTGTCATGGGACTGTCCCTGATACTGAAACTGAAACCTTACACCAAATCTTACTGCCGCCAAACCAGGAACACTAACAAATGGTCAGCTGCTCGAACACTAATTGTGTAGGGCCACGTGGCAGTAACTAAGTCGGTTATTACCGTTGTTCCAGAACAATATCATATTTCTTGCCCTCTCGCCGTTTATCCCACTCGCCTACAGCTCGTGCAATAAACGGTGCTCGGCCAATAAATATGATATTGCTTTGTAACGCGGGCGATAACGTATACTTTGACCGCAGTAATAGCATCGTTGACTCTGCCTGCTTAGAGACCGTTCTGGACATTTTCTTGCGTGTGACCAATTCTACTGCAGGTAAAGCATCTAACTCTCGAAGACTTAGATTGTTTGTCGTCTACTGCATTCAGAAATGTGACCTGTTCCAATAATATCTCAACTTGTATTTGTACCTGTTGCAATTCATTACTACCAACCATCTCATCACAGACAACTGCATTCTTCGAACATTGCTTCTCCATTGTCACAGTAGTCTTGCTGGATCCAGGACGGAATTTAATTCTCCAGTTTTTCCGGCTGCTCGAAGTTGCCGGCTTATTGGTATTGGCAATTCGGCAACAAATTGGTGCAAAAGCAACGTCTCTCTAACTGTATCCTCCATGTTTGGCATAGCTTGATTCAACAGTTTCTAATATAGATACAGTGTAGGTGATTTCTCTCGCTGTAACACGTTTCGGTTAAAATGTCCAAAGACACAAACTCTACAGGCTTCAGCTTAGTAAGGAGGTGCTATAATAGTACCAACAAGGGATTCAAAGCAAGTTTGATATGCTGATGATGATGCTGCAGGAGGTCCACTCAAATCATTGAGGCAATGGTGGAACAAACTTACTGACCTTGTCTCCATATTTGGATACTTTCAAATTCAAATAAAATTATGGCTAATAGTGAAACCTGCATTTTTGGACACAGCAAACATCTCTTTGACAACACAAATATCAACATCACAAGTGAAGGCAGAAAATGCCTTGGAGCAGCGTTAGGAAACCAAACATTTCGCTAACAATTTCTCAAACAAAAGGTTATAGAATGGAATTCAGAGATTGAAACATTCGCTAAGGTCACACAATCTCAACCACAAGCTACTTTGACACATGATCTAATGATGGGTTTATGCCATGAAGACCATTGAATACAACTGAACTTCTGCTTTCTCTGGAAGACATTTGGCAGGAGAAGTGGAAAGAAGGTTTTTAGAACTACCACCTCAACAGGGAGGACTTGGAGCAGTCAATCCACTCAACATCAAGTCTAAATATTTTGTAGCGGAAGCAATTTTTCTCTTAGATGCTTCAAATGCATTTAACAGCTTGAATAGACAAGTAGCCTTGAGAAACATATCATTACTCGTCTCAGCCATTCATCCTATTCTTGTCAACACATACAGAAAACCGTCTGATCTGTTTGTTTGTGGTACCCGCTTGTTATCACAGGAAGGGACGACACAAGGAGACACCTGCCAATGACCATGTACGCTCTAGCTACAGCCCCCTTATCACAAAAATCACCGCAAATGGATGCAAGCAAATTTGTTATGCAGATGATGCAGCAAGTGGACGAAAACTTTTTACAATCAGAAAGTTGTGGCAACAGATCATTGATATTGGCCCCAAATATGGCTATCATCCAAATCAATGAAAGGCATGGTTGATAGTCAAGCCTAAGCACCTGAATCAAGCACAACATCTATTCAATGACACGGGAATTCGAATAACGACAGAAGGCCACCATTACCTAGGCACGGCCCCTAGGCACGGCCCTAGGAGAAAGAAACATTTTGCGACAACTTCCTCACAGCAAAGTAGAATCATGGAAACAAGAAATAGAGCGGTTGTCACTGATAGCTGAAACACAACTACTAGCTGCATATGCAGCTTTTACTCATTGGGTTATTGTATGATGGACATACATATCCAGATGCAATGGCCATTTGTCTCAAGTCATCAGTTCTTTGAAAAACACAATTGACTCTCAATTCATCCCCTGCGATTACTAAACGCCCTCCAACACTTAATCTAATGAGAAGCCTCTTTTCTCTTCTTACACGCTTGGGTGGTCTCGGCATAATCGAATTAGCATCGCTTGACAAATAATACAAAAACTTACTGAGAGTTACACAACCTCTGATCAGTCGCGTAGTACAGCAAAGTCATGAGTTGGTAGATGTATGTGAACAGCAACAGTCGATCAAGTATTTAGTTAAACGTCTCAAAGAGCAGGAAACAAAGCTGGATGCAGAAACACTAACTTCGAAACTTTCAAATGATTTGAAACGTGCAGTGGATTTGTCATCAGAAAAATGAGCTTCATTGTGGCTTACAGTCTTTGCTATAGAAACTCGTGGTTTGCACTCAGCAAATCTGAGTTTTGAAATGCTATATGCTTACAATATGGCAGGCGACCACTTTATCTAGCTGACACTTGTACTTGTTATCACATCTTCACTATCCAGCCAGCAATGTCATGTCCATAGTGTTCGCTCTTTTAAGGCTTTTATTTATGTGTTTGCGAGGTTGTAGGTCTGGCAGAAAAGCGTTGTATTTATTCCGTAGCTTACTTTGTGCCTGCGCAGAGAGTCGGCTTTACAAGTTGTCTAGATATATGTTTTCATTAAACTTTTAATCAACGAATGACTGTTTTCCTGTTAGTGGTTGCAGTATTATTGTTATTTAAATACATTGCAATGCCGGGACGAACCATTCAGATCAGAATGGGCCTGTCCATGACATACTCTTTTGAGGAATAGATGGTTTGCTTATTCGGAAGATACCACTTCGCTGTTTTGGAACAGCTGATCCATCAGGAATGGATGCTGCTATGTTGAAGCGTTATTGCAACAGTTTCAATGGCTCTTCCAATCTTTTGTTTGATGCTCTTGCTTCATTTGCAAGGCATTTAACGTCTGGATGTGTGGATCCAAAGGGAGTTGCTCCCTTTTTTGCTTGTCGTTTAAGATCACTGAACAAGAATCCAGGCGTCCAACCCTTTGGTGTCTGTAAAATCATTTGCAGAGTTATTGGAAAGGCCATCTTGTCAGTAGTAGGAGGTGATATTCAGTCAGTAACAGGTGCAATACAACTTTGTGCTGGACTACTAGGAGTTTGTGACGCAGCCGTGCATGCAATGCAGAAACTTGACGACGATGACGATGCTGATACCGTTCTTTTGGTTGACGCAACAATCGCTTTCTACAGCCTAAACATACAAACAGCCTTTTATAACGTCTCTAGTTCCTGCCCTACAATTCACACCGTGCTTGTCAATTGCTACTGACAACCATCTCTGCTCTTTGTTGGAAGTGAAACAATTTTATCTCAGCAAGGAACTACTCAGGTAGCTCCCTTAGCGATGGCCATGTATGCTCTGGCCACTGTGCGACTCATAAAAATACAAACAGATGGTAGTCAGCAAGTCTGGTATGCTGATGATGCTGCAGTTGAATGAAATATAAACTCTACCTATGAATGGTAGAAGCAATTATAGGAATTGTGTCCAAATTTGGTTACTTTCCTAATGCCAAGAAGTTCTGGTTGCTTGCTAAACCTCATTTTGAATACAAGGCTTGTGAGATTTTAGAACGCAAACATCAACATTACAACCACTTGTCGATATTACCTGGGAGCACCACTGGGGGATCCGTCAAAGCTTCCAACAAACAAACGTTAATTATGGGATTGACCAGGTTGAAATCTTTGCTTTAATAGCCAAGTGTCAGCCACATGTTAACTGTACACTAATCTATGGCCTTCAAGGAAAAATAGACTTATGCTCTCATGTCAAGCCAATTCATCTCTGAGACATTGATGGCTCTTTTTGCCCGGCTTGGCTGTCTTGAAATACCAAAGCCTACATCAATGGTGATAGAGTTTTCATATTTTGAAAAGATAACTGCACCGCTTGTTGGGCGCAATCTTTGGCAGCAGTTCGATCTATTTGATGTCAGTCACCAACGAAATTTGATAAAGACGAACATTCAAAGATTAAAACAACATGCAAGCAAAACAAAATCTGATATACTGCTGAATGATTTACCTTCAAATGTGAAAAGATCCCTTGAACTTACTCAAGATAAAGTTGCATCCAGTTTGTTGACTGTACTTCGTATAGTTGAACATGGGTTCTTCCTCAATGAATCTGCTTTCAAGATGCAATTCATCTCAGATATGGATTGCGTCTTCAACATCTGAGTGAGCTTTGTCCTTGTGCTGCTTTCTATACTGTTGATCATGCTCTGCATTGCCATAAAAGTGGATTCATATCAATACGACACAATGAAGGTCGACACTTCTTTGGACAATTATTGGATGAAGTCTGCCATGATGTCTTGACTGAGCCCACTTACAACATTTGACCTGAGAAAGTCTGTCTGGTCGTTACTTTATCAAAGAAGATGAGGCACGATGAGACATAGTAGTCGGTGAAGTATAAGGTGGATGGTTTGAAAAACTTTCTTTGATGTTTGTGTATTCAACCCAAACTCTCCAACTTACCAATCATTGTCACTAGAATCATGCTACCGACCACATCAGCAAGAAAAGAGACGCAAGTATGAACGAGTCACAAGAATAGAACATGCCTTCTTTACTCCAATTGTTCTATGTTGTATTGGAGGAACAAGCAAACCATGCACGTCTACTTTCCTGGAAAGACTTGCTTCATTGCTGTTTGACAAAAGAGATACATTTTATGGGTCTTCTATTTACTGAATCAGATGTCAAATCGGCTTCTCGCTTATCAGAGCAGCAGTTACCTGTCTTAGATGATGTCATGCAAGACAATTGAGCAACAGCATCAAGGGTAGCATTGCAGTAGCTATTGTCGAGGGCTGCTTGTCGGTCTCTTAGTGGCAGTAGTAAATACATTATGTCTTTCAGTAGTAAGAATTTGCTGCTTTAATTGTTACCTACTTTGCTGTGAATGTATACTTAACTTAGTGCTGCATTTGTCAAATACACCATGTCTTTCAGTAGTTGTGTGTGTGTGTGTGTGTGTGTGTGTGTGTGTGTGTGTGTGTGTGTGTGTGTGTTTGTGTGTGTGAAGCCTTTGTGACATTGCATATGTACGACATTTCACATATCTTGGATCCACAATTGAAACTTCAGGAAAATTAGACTTGGATGTAGATTGCAGAATTACGAAAGCACCCAAGACATTTGGAGCTTTACGTAAAGCTGTGTTTGAGGATAACAATATGACTGCATTGACAAAACGCAAAGTATATAATGCTTGTGTACTCTCTACACTATTAAATGGCTCTGAATCGTGGACCCTTTGAAGAAACATCTTTTGAAATTGAACTCTTTCATAATAAATGTCTTTGGTTGTGTCGTGGAATCTTAATCACAACGCAGTTGGAAAATCATATCTCAAATGAAACAGTAAGGCAAACACTGGGAGATCTTGACACTATTAACATCAAACTGTTAAGACAACGTATGCAATATTTAGGGCATTTGGCTTGAAGGCCCAACTATTGAATTCCCAAGGTTTGCTTCTTTGAGTGTTTATCAGAAGAACCTGTACAGGGTGGTCCCAAGAGACGCTGGAAAGACATAATTAGAGAGAACTAAATGATCTGAACGTTCAAGAAAGCTGTTGGTATGACTTAGCAAATAATTCAATATTTGACTGGAGAGACCATTACCATGCTTGTCTGGAGTCTAGTCAAGTGTCATCTGTCAAAGTTGATTTACAAACTGTTGTCTGCCCTGAATGCCACAGACGTTTCAGACGCATTAGTGTGTCCGTCAGTTGCTGAAATGAGCTAGGAGCACATGTCAGTCCAAACGGCAATCATTTAACTGAAAAAGGCCTAAACCTGGTGCAGGGCAAACGTAGTTTTGTGTTGATCTGACTTATGGACTGGTATTTGCCAATATCCATTTTGCAGATGAAGACTAGTAAATACTGTGGATCTGGCCAAGCGATCTTGTACTTCCTCTACAAGTGGCAGAGGATAGGCATGTTTAGAAGTTCTTTTGTTAAGTTCACAATAATCAACACACAATCTCATTTCACCTGATTTCTTTTTAACAAATTCTGCTGGTGCCATCCATGAACTAGTGCTTTCTTTTATGATGCCTTGTACTAACATATCTTTGATTTGAATTTCAACCTCATTGCGATAATGAGCAGATATCCATCAATGTGGAACTCGTATCGAGGATCCAGACGTAGGAATATAGTGACATGCTAGAGAAGTCAGTTCGAGCGCTGTTCTGAAAAGATCTTGTTTGTCCTGGATGATCAGAGATAATGTTTTGTTTGAACATGTTGGTAGCTCAGAGCAACAGTTATCAACAAAGGATGGTATTGCACACTCATCAACCACATCTGATTCACAATCATCACCATGCACTAATACAGACACACAATTTTGTTATTTGGTTGATGATGGAGCAAGAGTGGTACTCCTGACGTCTTTGCCTCTATGGAAATGCACGCGGCTGCTTGAGAGTTGTGACTTCCTACCTGAAAAGTGTTGATGAGAAGTCAAGAGTTAAACCATTCCCCTGCAAAAGTTAACACCAAGAATTACAGGAACAATGAGTTTATCAACAACCACAAAGTCGTGGCTTATTCTCTCTTTGTTCAGCTGCACCACAACAGAAACATAGTCTTGAATAGGAGTCTCATCTTCAGAAGCTCTTAAATTCGCTGTTATAAAATAGGCCGGATTTTCACATATTTTGATATCTTTGAAAGCAAATCTTTTTAAAACAGAAACAGAGGATTCTAAGTCTAACATCATAGTTGTGGCAACACCTTCCACATATCCTGTAATAGTGGATAAATCTGTTTTTCAAGATGTCAGATATGGATGGCGTCTTCAACATCTGAGTGAGCTTTGTCCTTATGGTGCTTCCTTTACTATTGATCATGCTCTGAATTGCCGTAAAAATAGCTTTATATCAATACGACACAATGAATTTTCGAGACTTCTTTGGACAGTTATTGGATGAAGTCTGGCATGATGTCTTGACTGAGCCCACTTTACAGCCTTTGACCTGAGAAACTCTGTCTTGTCGCTTCTCTATTAAAGAAGACGAGGGACGATTAGTCATAGTAGCCTGTGGAGTATGAGGTCGATGGTTCGGAACAAACTTTCTTTGATGTTTATGTATTCAACTCAAACTCTCCAATGTACCAGTCATAGTCACTAGAATCATACTACTGAGGACATAAGCAAGCAAAGAGACGCAAGTATGAACAACGAGTCACGAGAAAAGAACACGCCTCCTTTACTCTAATTGTTCTATCTTGTACTGGAGGAACAAGTAAAACCATGCACGTCTACTTTCCTGAAGAGGCTTGCCTTGTTGCTGGATGACAAATGAGACACATCTTATGGGTCTTCCATTCACTGGATCAGATGTCGATTTGACTTCTCACTTATCAGAGCAGCAGTTACCTGTCTTAGAGGATGTTGTGCAAGACAGTTCAGCAACAGCATCAAGGCTAGCAAAGGGTAGCTATTGCCGAGGGCTGCCTGTTGGTCTCACAAGTAGCAGTAGTAAATACACTATGTCTTTCAGTAGTAAGAATTTCATTGCTGCTTTAATTGTTAGCTACTTTGCTGTGAATATATACTTAATTAACGTAGTGCTGCATTTGTATGCAGTACGAATATGTATGAGATTTCACATATCTTGGATCCACAATTGAAGCTTCAAGAAAATTAGATTTGAATGTAGATTTCAGAATTACGAAAGCATCCAAGACATTTGGAGCTTTACATAAAGCTATTTTTGAGGATAATAATGTGACTACAATGACAAAACGCGAAGTATATGATGCTTGTGTGCTCTCTACACTATTATATGGCACTGAATCATGGACCAAAGAAACATTTTCATTAATTGAACTCTTTTCGTAATAGATGTCTGTTATTGTGTCTTGGACTCTCTATCACAACACAGTGGGAAAATCATATCTCAAATGAAACAATAAGACAAAGGTGGGGAGATCCTGTCACTATAAACAGCAACCTTATAAGACAACGTATGCAATGATTAGGGCATTTTTCTCAAATGCCCAACTATTGAATTCCCAAGATGTGCTTCTTTGGGTGGTTATCAGAAAAACCTCTACAAGGTGGCCCTAAGAAACGCTGGAAAGACATCATTAGAAAAGACCTAATATGTCTGAACATTCAAGTTGGCATGACTTAGCAAATAATTCAAGGTCTGCCTGGAGAGACCATTACCATGCCTGTCTGGAGTCTAGTCAAGTGCCATCTGTCAAAGTTGATTTACAAACTGTTGCCTGCCTTGAATGCCACAGAGATTTCAGACGCATTAGTGACTTGAAGAGACACAAATGCATTACCGAAAGAGAGAAAACCTATACGTGAGCAAAAAGGAGCCATTGAGTGTCAGACATGTAAGAAGTACTATCGAAGCAAAAGAGGCTATGCAATACACAAATGCATCATTCATTATGCATGGGAAAACTTTTATTATGACTTTGTCTTTGTCCCCACTGAAGTGGTAGGGTGTCCGTTTAGGCGGAACCAATACAGGAGGAGAAGGAGGAGGAGAGGTGTGTGTGTGTGTGTGTGTGTGTGTGTGTGTGTGTGTGTTGTGTGTGTGTCTGTGTGTAGTGTAGTCTAGTGTAGCGTTTGGTGCGATAGCTCAGTTGGTTAATTAAGAGAGTCATCTTATGGAGTGATGACATCCGGGACCTTGAAGACTTGCAAGTTCAAGTCACAGTGATGCCGAGCTGTGGTATAATTTCCTAAGCAGAAAACTAACTCACACTTGCTTCTCTCGACTCATGAGTATAAATGAGTACCTGTTCATTAACTGTTGACCTAAGAGGCCATCAGCTGTGATGAGACATCAGCCAATGGGGTCCTGGTGAGACTTCGGGTGCTCACACCATAGTTGGCTTCACAAGTCGGTGCTTCTGCGAATGTATGGCCTGGCTACAGGAGTTTGCTAACGCAGTCTCAGAGTTCCCTGGCTAGCGCACTGGGCCGAGTTTAATAGCAGGGGGCGTGACCTCTGAGAGGCAGCTCTTGATGTTTAGGTTAAGCAGGTTTAGGTGTGTATAATAGATATTAAGTTTATTATTATTACTTGTGTGTATGTGTTTGTAAAGAACTGGTTTCAGATAGCCAGAGATTACTCCTTCTAGAGTAACACCTGCCCTACATTTAAATTTTCTGTCAACAATGTGACTCTCAATGCAAGTCATTCACCTGCACAACGAATATTATTTTACATGTGCAACCCTTGTAATTGCTAGATCATTTAGAAGATCTCAAGACATGGTACGTCACAAATGTGATGCAATACCTTATAACATAATGAAATGACTCCTTCGTTCAGTCCTTTTTTGTGGCCATAGTTTACAGACAGCAGGCATCATCGTTCAGATGGCCGACTTCTAGGTCCAGGTCTGTGTGTGTGTGTGTGTGTGTGTGTGTGTGTGTGTGTGTGTGTGTGTGTGTGTGTGTGTGTGTGTGTATGTGTGTGTGTGTGTGTGTGTGTGTGTGTGTGTGTGTGTGTGTGTGTGTGTGTGTGTGTGTGTGTGTGTGTGTGTGTGTGTGTGTGTGTGTGTGTGTGTGTGTGTGTGTGTGTGTGTGTGTGTGTGTGTGTGTGTGTGTGTGTGTGTGTGTGTGTGTGTGTGTGTGTGTGTGTGTGTGTGTGTGTGTGTGTGTGTGTGTGTGTGTGTGTGTGTGTGTGTGTGTGTGTGTGTGTGTGTGTGTGTGTGTGTGTGTGTGTGTGTGTGTGTGTGTGTGTGTGTGTGTGTGTGTGTGTGTGTGTGTGTGTGTGTGTGTGTGTGTGTGTGTGTGTGTGTGTGTGTGTGTGTGTGTGTGTGTGTGTGTGTGTGTGTGTGTGTGTGTGTGTGTGTGTGTGTGTGTGTGTGTGTGTGTGTGTGTGTGTGTGTGTGTGTGTGTGTGTGTGTGTGTGTGTGTGTGTGTGTGTGTGTGTGTGTGTGTGTGTGTGTGTGTGTGTGTGTGTGTGTGTGTGTGTGTGTGTGTGTGTGTGTGTGTGTGTGTGTGTGTGTGTGTGTGTGTGTGTGTGTGTGTGTGTGTGTGTGTGTGTGTGTGTGTGTGTGTGTGTGTGTGTGTGTGTGTGTGTGTGTGTGTGTGTGTGTGTGTGTGTGTGTGTGTGTGTGTGTGTGTGTGTGTGTGTGTGTGTGTGTGTGTGTGTGTGTGTGTGTGTGTGTGTGTGTGTGTGTGTGTGTGTGTGTGTGTGTGTGTGTGTGTGTGTGTGTGTGTGTGTGTGTGTGTGTGTGTGTGTGTGTGTGTGTGTGTGTGTGTGTGTGTGTGTGTGTGTGTGTGTGTGTGTGTGTGTGTGTGTGTGTGTGTGTGTGTGTGTGTGTGTGTGTGTGTGTGTGTGTGTGTGTGTGTGTGTGTGTGTGTGTGTGTGTGTGTGTGTGTGTGTGTGTGTGTGTGTGTGTGTGTGTGTGTGTGTGTGTGTGTGTGTGTGTGTGTGTGTGTGTGTGTGTGTGTGTGTGTGTGTGTGTGTGTGTGTGTGTGTGTGTGTGTGTGTGTGTGTGTGTGTGTGTGTGTGTGTGTGTGTGTCTTATTAGCAATTACAGGAATTGTGTCCGAAATTTGGTTACTTTGCTAAGTCCAAGAAGTTTTTGTTGCTTGTTAAACCTCATTTTGAAGACAAGGTTAATGAGATTTTTTGGAACACAAACATCAACATCACATCTGTTGGTCGATGATACCTGGGGAGCACCACTGGTATCCGTCAAAGCTTCCTACAAACAAAAGTCAATTATTGCATTGACCAGATTGAAAAGCTTGCGGTAATTAATAGCCAAGTCTCAGCCGCATGCTGCCTACTCTGCACTAATCCATGGACTTCAAGGAAAATGGATTCATGCTCTCAAGTCAAGCCAATTCACTTCTGAGACATTAGAACCAGTGGAAGCAAGCATCAGAAACACACTCATTCCGGCTCTTACCGGTTTCAGCAGTCCAAGAGAAGATATCAGACACCTGGTGGCCAATTCTGTCCAGCTTGGCGGGCTTGGAATACCAAAGCCTACAGCAATTGTGACAGAGTTTTCATATTCTTAAAAGACAACCACACCGCGTGTTGAGTGCATTCTTCGGCAGCAGTGTGACTGACCTATTTGATGTCAGTCACCAACAAATTCAATAAAGGCGAACATTCAAAGATTGAAACAACAAGCAACCAAAGCAAAAGCTGATATACTGCTGACTGATTTACCTTCAAATCTGAAAGATCCGTTGAACTTGCTAAAGAAAAATGTGCATCTAGTTGGTTGACTGACCTTTTTTTAGTAGATGAGCATGGGTTCTTTCTGCATAGATCTGTTTTTCAAGATGCAAATCATCTCAGATATGGATGACGTCTTCAACATCTGAGTGAGCTGTGTCGTTATTGTGCCTCTTTTACTGTTGATCATGCTCTGAATTGCCATAACAGTAGCTTTACATCAATACGACACAATGAATTTTGAGACTTCTTTGGACAATTATTGGATGAAGTCTGGCTTGTTATCTTGACTGAGCCCACTTTACAGCCTTTGACCTGAGAAACTCTGTCTTGTCGCTTCTCTATCAAAGAAGACTAGAGACGATTAGACATAGTAGCCTGTGCAGTATAATATGGATGGTTTGGAAAAAACTTTCTTTGATGTTTGTCTATTCAACCCACACTCTCCAAGGTACCAGTCATTGTCACTAGAATCATGCTACCGAGAACATGAGCAAGAGAAGAGACGCAAATATGAACAACGAGTCACAAGAATAGAACATGCCTCCTTTACTCTAATTGTTCTACCTTGTACTGGAACAACAAGTAAATCCACGTCTACTTTCCTGAAGAGACTTGCTTCCTTGCGGGCTGACAAAAGAGATACATGTCATGGGTCTTTCATTCATTGGATCAGATGTTGACGCGACTTCTCATTTATCAGAGCAGCAGTTACCTGTCTTAGAGGATGCCGTGCACTACAATTCAGCAACAGCATCAAGGGTAGCAAAGGGTAGCTATTGGCGAGGGCCGGTTGTTGGTCTCTGAAGTAGCAGTAATAAATACGCAATGTCTTTCAGTAGTAAGAATTTGATTGCTGCTTTAATTGTTAGCTACTTTGCTGTAAATATATACTTAATTAATTTAGTGCTGCATTTGTATGCTGTACGAAAATGTACGAGATTTCACATATCTTGGATCCACAATTGAAGCTTCAGGGAAATTAGACTTGGATGTAGATTGCAGAATTACGAAAGCATTCAAGACATTTGGAGCTTTACGTAAAGCTGTGTTTGAGGATAATAATATGACTACAGTGACAAAATGCAAAGTATATGATGCTTGTGTGCTCTCTACACTATTATATGGCTCTGAACCGTGGACCCCTTTGAAGAAACATTTTCAGAAATAGAACTCTTTTCATAATAGATGTCTTTGGTTCTCTCTTGCAATCTCTATCACAACACAGTGGGAAAATCATATCTCAAATTAAACAATAAGGCAAAGATGGGGAGATCCCTACACTATAAACATCAACGTTCTAAGACAACATATGCAATGGTTAGGGCATTTGGCTCGAATGCCCAACTATTGAATTCTCAAGATGTGCTTCTTTGGGTGGTTATCAGAGAAATCTCTACAAGATGGCCCTAAGAAACGCTGGAAAGACATAATTAGAAAGACCTAATATGTCTGAACATTCAAGATAGCTGTTGGCATGACTTAGCAAATAATTCACGATCTGCCTGGAGAGACCATTACCATGCCTGTCTGGAGTGTCTAGTCAAGTGTTATCTGTCAATGTTGATATACAAACTGTTGCCTACCCTGAATGCCACAGAGATTTCAGGAGCATTAGTGACTTGAAGAGACACAAATGCATTGCTAAAAGAGAGAAAACCTATACATGAGCAAAAAGGAGCCATTGAATGCCAGACATGTAAGAAGTACTTTCGAAGCACAAATGCGTCATTATGCATTGGAAAACTTTCTGATGACTTTGTCTTAGTTCCCACTGAAGTTGTAGCGTGTCCGTTTAGATGGAAGCAATACAGGAGGAGGAGGAGATGTGTGTGTGTGTGTGTGTGTGTGTGTGTGTGTGTGTGTGTGTGTGTGTGTGTAGGGTGTGGTGCGATAGCTCAGTTGGTTAGAGAGTCATGTTATGGAGTGATTACATCCGGGACCTTGAAGAGTTGCAAGTTCAAGGCACAGTGATATTAAGCTATGATATAGTTTCCTAAGCAGAAAACTAACACACATATGCTTCTCTTGGCTCAGGAGTATAAATGAGTACCTGGTCATTGAATGTTGACCTGAGAGGTCATCAGCTGTGACTTGACATCAGCCAATGGGGTCCTGGTGAGACTTCAGGTGCTCACACCACAGTTGACTTCACAAGTCTGTGCTTCAGCAATTGCCTGGCCTGACTCCAGGAGTTTGCTAGCGCCGGCCCAGAGTTCCCTGACTTGCGCACAGGGCCCAGTTTAATAGCTGGGGGCGTAACCTCTGAGAGGCAGCTCTGGATGTTTAGGTTAAGCAGGTTTAGGTGTCTGTAATAGATAATATGTTTATTAATTTGTGTGTGTGTGTGTTTGTAAAGAACTGGTTTTAGATAGCCAAAGATTACTCCTTATAGAGTAACACCTGCACTACATTTAAGCCTTTCAACAATGTGACTCTCAATGCAAGTCATTCACCTGCACAACAAATATTATTTTACATCTTCAACGCTTGTAATTGCAAGATCATTCAGAAGATCTCAAGACATGGCATGTCACAAATGTGATGCAATACCGTATAACAGATTGAAATGACTCATTCCTTTAGGCGTTGTGTGTGTGTGTGTGTGTGTGTGTGTGTTTGTGTGTGTGTGTGTGTGTGTGTGTGTGTGTGTGTGTACGCACGCTCAAGTGTGTGTATTTGAACGTCCAGATAACTGTAATCATTAAGCATAGACAGTTATAGACAGTTGGAGTTTGTTATTGCAAGCGTGTGCTCTACTATTCTACTATTCAAGGATTATTTCAAAGTTTATTTTTAATAATCTGCTCATCAAACGTAATGATGTTGTTGTAGGTTCAACTCCTTCTGTTGCTGACCGTTTGGGCCCTGAAGGAAAAGCTCATTTTGATCAAGCATGCAAAAAAGGCAAAGTGCCAGGCAACACGGTGTTCATTGACTGTATGGGGGAGGAAGATGCTGGAAAGTCTTGCCTTGAAGCTTCAATGACAGACAAACCATTTGTTGAAGGTCAGGAGAGCACCGAGGGAGTAAAGGTGAAGATGATGATCTCACAAGTAGTTGGACACGGCACTAACTGGATGGAATTGAAAAGTGAAGAGGAGAGACAAGCGAATCTCAGCAAGCTGTTTGCAAGAGAATTTGTTCATGACAAAGAACAACAGTCCAGCACAGCAAAGCCAGACGAGCAACAAGAACAGAGCCCGAAAGCAAGCGGTTTGAAGTCAATGTATGCTGAAGCCGAGATTCATCCAATAGGATACGAGCATTTCAAACATGCTAAAGAAATGGATCAAGATGTAGCTGCGGCCATTAATCTCATGGAGGAGAATAAGGAGGAGATGCGCAAATTTGAAGAAATGATCAATGTGACAATGATGGACAGAGGAGGTCAAGATCAATTCCTCTCCACACATGCTGCACTTATGGCTGATAACGAGTATCAATGTACAGCTTGTTTTGTGGTTATCGATGGTTCCAAGCCACTAGATGAGAAGGTGACCACATCCAAGTTTCGTCTTGCAGATGGAAGTTTTATTGAGAAACCACGTGATGTTGCTACCACAAGAGCCGACGTCATACGCCACTGCTTCACTGCCCTCTCTGCTGCCTATCCTGCTGGCAGAAGACGCAATAAATTTTTGGGCGAGGGGCTTGTCAAAAGGGCACCAGCAACGTTCATGTTTGCTTCTAGAAAAGATAAAGCAAAAAGTAAAAGTTTTATGGCAAACCAGGAGCAAATAGTGCAAGAAATCATCGCTGAAGAGAATTTTGGTGATCACATTGTGCCATTTAGTAGAGAGCCTTATCAGGTGTTGTTCCATGTTGACAACACAAAGTCAGGAACAGGCAATCCCGATCCAACGATCGTCCTCGTCAAGGAAATGATCGTTGAAATGGCTCATAAATACTGGGATGAAGAAGAGAAGATTCCATTACCATGGGCCATGCTAGATAAGGGTCTGGGTC
>NC_085086.1:2295561-2320561 GCF_963422355.1 Corticium candelabrum
ACCTACACAGCAACTGAGAAATGAAAGTTCAGAAAAAGGTAGAGAAATTGCTGAAATGAGAAGACAAAGTGCAGACCGACAGACCGCATTAAGAGGTGAGACTGCAGAGAGAAAATTTAGTTACCGATACGTAATATTGATTTAGTTATGTCAGTATGGATTCCTATTTGTCAAATAGTAAACAATTAAAACAAAATATTCAGTGTCTTGTTTGCCACAGTCCAGACTTTGTCATTGCCATCAAATGGTGTAGCTATACAAGACAGTAAAACCAGGATTTCACTTTCACTGTAGTTCATCAAGGTATGTCTGGCTGGAGTGGACAATATTAACCAGTTAAACAACAACTACAGAAAACTACCAGACAGTTTGTACTGTTCTGTAAAGTTAGACCTTTTTCACTCATTTATATCAAACCTTTTAAAAGATTTCTTATGTGACAACAATGCTGACAACCTCAATTTAGAAGGTAGTGCAGAAGCAGCTTCCAGTTGAATAGAATACAGAAAGCAAAAAGAATATTTGAGATCCTTGTCTTGTTTGTATGATATCAAACAGAAAATCAGATCTGCAGAGTCTCTAAGGTGCATTGCTATACATTGAGGAGAGACTTCAGGATTTCTAAAGATGTTGTTTCATCAGTTCACGACATGACCAAATGAGATCTTATCTCATGTATTTAATTAAATAAAAACTGAAAGTAATAATGGTTTAAGTGTGGGCATGAGTATTGATATAATTCCCCTGGGTAAGGAACTTGCAATACATGTTTTTAATTTTGATTAGTGTATGCCGCACCCATTTATTTCAGTTTTGATCTAGTTGATGCCAAAGTGGAGGAAACGTCAAATGGTGACAACATTGCAAGTGACAAAAAAGACGATGCGCGACGACAGATACGGGTGCCGTTAGTGGTTGTGCTCTGTGTTGCTGTCCTTGCAGTAGTCCTACAAGGAATTATATACCCAACAGATAGCAGTATTGATACGTCACTTTGTGAACGTACTCGAATTCGTGAAAAAGCAGCAGTACCGTTAGCTACGGACTCAGACAATGACCAAGTTACATCTGTTGAACTTTTAAAGGTTAGTGCTTCAACACTCTAGTGTCTTTTGCATGCTTTTTACTAACACAAAGTACAAAAATGCAAATCCTACATAGTATGATTAGCTAGAGAGAAGACTCTATACTTAAAGCGACACTGTCAAGATTTGAGCGCACAAGTGCGCATGCTTGTGCGCTCTAGGCGTGTCGCACTTCTCGCGCAAACCTACATCGGGACTTCTAGGACAGCGTAATGGCGTTTCGTGACGATAGAACGCGTATTAGTGCATCAGACACGTCTGCTGACGAAGGAGCAGTGGTTGTTCGGTACGCAGACAATGGGACTTTTCGCATCTAGTATAGATGTCTTGCGACAGTTTAATAGTCTTCATAACACTTGTTGTGCACTTGCGGCGACGTCCTGCCCCTTGACGTGCACCTCCATGGCTTCTCTTCTGAGATACCGAAGTCATATCGGTGACAACTTCCGGGAATCTTGTCCATCACGTGCGGCTTGCAAAGGGCCCGTTTTCGCCGTAGAAAGTAACCGTTCGAAGTCGAAAACAAACGCTATACTTGCTCTATATTTACAAAACTTATACGACGTATCAAATCCATGCGCAATGACCTAGTCAAGTACGACGATATCGGCTGTCAGGCACTCAAAGCACGACAAAAGTCGATCTATTGCCAAAACGTGGCAGATAACGCAATATATAACTACAGGTACAATCGCACTTGCCAACGATTCCTCGTTTTGGAGAACTTGAAAAATTTCTACCTAAATTCAAGTTTGCGGGGGCGTTTAGACGCTAGGTATCCGAGGATAAAATCTTGACAGTGTCGCTTTAATTATATTTAATTAATTGACTCACGTGTCCCATGCAATAATTCTCTTACTGCTTGCATGATATTGAGTCTAGACGCTGTTAGTCCAGCATTGACGTTTGCCACCGCTGGTTATTTATGGTTGAGCAGCGCTGTTCAAAACGTCTTGAGTATGGCAAAGAGCAGTCAAGCAACCCTAGAAAGACTAACAAAATACTAGACAAAACAGTCCAACCGAGGCAATTGATATAAATTTAGAATCGTTTATAAATTATCTTATTATTAATCTTAATAAAGCTACAATAAACTACATAATTTTTATCGTAAAATTTTACACGTGACAGGAACACACTCATTTTTCTTATGGAAGGCATACAACCACATCACTGCCTAATGCCTATAGCTATGCCTTTGCAGACACCCTGTGCCAATTAAGTCGTAGAGCTGTAAGGAACAGTCCAATCTGTCCTCTAGATGTAGAATCAGAAATGAAGACTTTAGTTACGTTTTGGTATCAGCACTATTGATCAGACTCAATCTCTTGTTGTTTCCTTAACAGATTGCTGACGAGGTAGGATCTCTTTGGCATTCAATTGGCATTCATCTGGGCTTCAGTGGTGAAACGCTTAGACAATATGAGAAACAGTTCAATGAGCCATCTCGTCTTCTCTTTGAGATTCTTGACAAATGGCGGAAACAGAAAGGCAAACAAGCAACAAAGAATGCAGTTTTGGAAGCTTGCAGACAAGCTGGTTCTAGAGGGGCATGTGAAAGGATTTTTGTAAGATGAGAAACTGACATCTCTGTTTACAATTGTTGTAGCTCTGTTAATTAACTTATGAGAGCACAAAGAATTGGGCTGTGACCCTCATCACAATGCCTTGTCTCTTAGCTAACGTTGTTTTAAAATTTTTGTACATGTGACTGTAAATCAATCATTAAGCGGTTGATGACGCGTACATAAAACGAATAAACTTAGTACGTTTCTAACGTAACCTACTGCTCGAGATTTTCATTTGAATGTTACATGCGAAAAACTGCGGTAGACGAGATTTATCATGCAGTTTGATTGTTTCGCTCACGTTTAAGTAAATTGAGTTAGTTAGTAAGATAAAGATTACTTCCCACGTTTTAACAGTCAGCTAAACTTCTTTTCTATCATTTGATAGCATGATGGCTTAGTTAATTATTTAACGACTACAGTATACCGTAATATATACATCAAAGAGTTATCTTAAAGTTTTGGCAGAGAGTTTGTGAATTCAGCTCGCGCTCACAGAGACGGAGGCTCAAGCGACTATACATAGAAATCAACCATGTCTAGGACAATACGACTGCCTGCCCATTTTTTACTTTTTTTAGAATTTAATTGCCATTTGTATAAATTCTGTTATTCCACTGGAGAGCTGTATGCATACTTCTTGTAAACGATCGTCTACAGAATCTGTAAATACAAATAGATACAAAAAGATGGCGTCAGTATAAATAAAGTAAACTGAGATAAGATGATCTCCAACTTGTCCGGGTTCTTTTCTAGCCTAGGCGCTCAACATATTTATCTTTCCATTTGCATAGCAGTTCATAACGTTTTCAGAAAATGTCTGCAGCTAATCCTAAATGTTAAAGTCGCATGCGACCATGCTACAGCAATCTGACGAGAGGATTACGAGTGAGTGGCACTGTACTAGACTATCTCTACCAGTCGGCACTGCTTGATTCCGAAGGACGTTCGAACGTGAATTAAGTGCAACCGAACACAGAAGAAGAGAAGGTTGGCTGCTTGTTGGAATTGCTAGAAAGATGCATCCTGTATCTTTTGAAAAAATTCTGTAATGCACTGATGTTTTTGAATATAGGCACTTGGCTGTTATGCTACGGTTTGTCACTAAGCAAGCATACGTATAAAATGAAATAATTATAGTGTGAATCTTACATCGTTGATATCAATAAGAGATGATGTCGTGATTTTGGAAGTTGCCATAGTCACGATAGTAAGCTTGTGCACGACTAGAAAATGTTTCTTGTGGGGTGGTCTCCTTGCAAAAGCATTGCGTGGGATGTCCAGAAGCAGCTCAGTGAGAGCTGAGCCAAGTCAGCGTGCGCTCTCTCAGCGCAGTTTTTAACTACCTTACGACGTTTTCATATGCGATTGCGCGACTGTCAAAATGTTTTACTGGCACGAATTAGCATTAATTAAAAGATAAGCTAATTTTTGTGATTTTTGCTAAGGAAGCATAAGAAACACGAAACGTATCGTTAGTGTCTCTGTCCTCTAGTCGTTGTTTTACAGCTTGCACCATGAATTTACTGAGCTGCATGGACATCTAGCTCAGCTCGCGCGCACAACTTGCAGGGTACACGAGCCGTTATCTAAGGTGTTGAAAATCTGCTATCTACGTCTTTACTTTGTGGTGGTTGATGTTTAAAAAACTGGACCTTGCACTGGAGGCATACATGAGCAAGCAGCAGCACCGGACGCTATAAACACTCAGATGAGGACGAACTTACAACTGTCGAAATTTTCTAGATTTGTTTTCATGTTCCTAGTTTCTTAGTTCATAAAACAAAAGCACGAGTCGTACATCTACATGCTCTGATCCCATGTAAACACATGATATAGAAGGCACTACAGTTTACTCATGCGATTAACACAATTTTTGATTTCATGTGGTATACGAAATAGCCTCGCCTTCTGACTCTCTCGCGCTAGTCTTGTAAGGTGCTCGTATGAGAATTCCAAGCCAACGGACAAGACTAGCACGAGACAGTCTAGAGACGAGGCTATTACGAAAGTTGTGCTTGAGTGTAGTGCGGGTACAAACACACACACACACACACACACACACACACACACACACACACACACACACACACACACACACACACACACACACACACACACACACACACACACACACACACACACACACAGACACACACACACACACACACACACACACACACACACACACACACACACACACACACACACACACACACACATGACACAGATACACACGGCACAGACACACACAACGCACACACACACACACACACACACACACACACACACACACACACACACACACACACACACACACACACACACACACACAACGCGCGCACACACACACACACACACACACACACACACACACACAACGCGCGCACACACACACACACACACACACACACACACACACACACACACACACACACACACACACACACAACGCGCACACACACACACACACACACACACACACACACACACACACACACACACACACACGCACACACACACACACACACACACACACACACACACACACACACACGCACACACACACACACACACACACACACACACATGACACAGACACACACGGCACACACACACACAATGCACACACACACACACACACACACACACACAACACAGACACACACAACACAGACACACACATTACAGACACACACGACACAGACACACTCAACACAGACACACACGGTACAGACACACATTGCACAGACAGACACGACACACACGCGGCACAGACACACACACAGCACGGACACACACGGCACAGACACACATGGCACAGACACACACGACAAACACGCGGCACAGACACACATGTTACAGACACGGACGACACAGACAGACACGGCACAGACACACACGGCACAGACACACGCGGCACAGACACACACGGCACTGACACACACGACACAGACACACTCAACACAGACACACACGGTACAGACACACATCGCACAGACAGACACGACACACACGCAGCACAGACACACACGGCACAGACACACATGTTACAGACACGCACGACACAGAAACACATGGCACAGACACACACGGCACAGACACACGCGGCACAGACACACACGGCACAGACACACACAACACAGACACACACGGCAGTGACACACGCGTCAGAGACACACATGGCACAGACACACACGGCACAGACACACACGGAACAGACAAACAAGGCACAGACACACACCGCACGAACACACACCTTACAGACACACGGGGCACAGACACACACGGCACAGACACACACAGCACAGACAAACACGGCACAGAGAGACACGACACAAACACACACGACACAGACACACACGGCACATACACACACGACATGGACACACACGGCACATGCACACACGGCACAGACACACACACACACACACACACACACACACACACACACACACACACACACACACACACACACACACAGACTGACACACACACAAACACACACACACACACACACACTCACACACACACACACACACACACACACACACACACACACACAGATAGATAGACAGGCAGACAGACTAGAATGCAAACAGACACATAAACAGATCGATTAGTATACACATAGACAGGCAAGCTAACTTTCAGATATAAGGATAATGAGACAGACAGACAGACAGACATACACAAAAATATAGAAGCTTATAATGTATGTTGTTAGAGACTCTAACAGGCATGTAGATAGACAGAAATAAACGCGCACGTGGACAGACACATTGACAGACATGGACACACACGGCACAGGCACACACGGCACAGACACACATGGCACAGACACACACGGCACATACACACACGGCATGGACACACACGGCACATGCAACATGGCACAGACACACACGGCACAGACACACACACACGACACAGACACACACGGCATGGACACACACGGCACAGGCACACACGGCACAGGCACACACGGCACAACCACACACAGCACAGACACACACACGACACAGACACACACGGCACGGACACACACGACACGGACACACACAACACGGACAGACACCACAAGGACACACACGGCACGGACACACACGGCAATGACACACATGGCACAGACACACACGACACAGACACACACGGCACAGACAGACACAAAACTGACAAACACCTCACAGACACACACGCCACGGACACACACGACACGACACACACGCCACGGACAAACATGGCAAAGACACACACGACACGGACACACATGGCTCAGTCACACACGGCATAGGCATGGACACACACGGCACGGACACAGACGACACGGACAAACACAACACTGACAGACACCGCAAAGACACACACGGCACGGACACACACGGCACGGACACACATGGCACAGACACACACGACACAGACACACACGGCACAGACACACACACGACACAGACACACTCAACACAGACACAAACGGAACAGACACACATGGCACAGACACACACGACACACACGCGGCACAGACACACATGTTACAGACACACACGACACAGACATACATGGCACAGACACACACGACACAGACATACATGGCACAGACACACACGGCACGGACACACACGGCAAAGACACACGCGGCACAGACACACACGGCACATACACACACACGGCATGGACACACACGGCACATGCACACAGGGCACTGACACACTCGGCACAGACACACACACAACACAGACACACACGAAACAGACACACACGGCATGGACATACACGGCACAGACACACAAGGCACAGACACACACTCGACAAAGACACACACGGCATGGACACACGCGGCACAGACACCCACGCCACAGACACACACGGCACAGACACACACGGCACATACACACACGGCATGGACACACACGGCACATGCACACAGGGCACAAACACACACGGCACAGACACACACACGACACAGACACACACAAAACAGACACACACGGCTTGGACACACACGGCACAGGCACACACGACACAGACACTCACGGCATGGACACACACTGCACAGGCACACACGGCATGGACACACACGGCATGGACACACATGGCACAGACACACACGACACAGACACACACGGCACGGACACACACGGCACAGACACACACGGCATGGACACACATGGCACAGACACACACGACACAGACACACACGGCACAGACAGACACGAAACTGACAAACACCGCACGGACACACACGGCACGGACACACACGACACGACACACACGGCATAGACACACACGGCAAAGACACACACGACACGGACACACATGGCTCAGTCACACACGGCATAGGCATGGACACACACGGCACGGACACACACGACACGGACAAACACAACACTGACAGACACCGCAAGGACACACACGGCACAGACACACACGACACAGACACACACGGCACAGACACACACGACACAGACACACTCAACACAGACACAAACGGAACAGACACACATGGCACACACGCGGCACAGACACACATGTTACAGACACACACGACACAGACGCCCACGGCACAGACACCCACGGCACAGACACACACGGCACAGACACACACGGCACAGACACACACGACACACACGCGGCACAGACACACACGGCACAGACACACATGGCACAGACACACACGGCAGAGACATACACGGCACAGACACACGCGGCACAGACACACACGGCACAGACACACACAACACAGACACACACGGCACTGACACACGCTTCAGAGACACACATGGCACAGACACACACGACACAGACCCACACGGCACAGACAAACAAGGCACAGACACACACCGCACAGACACACACTGCAAAGACACATGGGGCACAGACACACATGGCACAGACACACACAGCACAGACACACACGGCACAGACAGACATGACACAGACACACATGGCACCGACACACACGGCACATACACACAGGACACACACACACACACAGACACAGACACAGACACACACACACACACACACACACACACACACACACACACACACACACACACACACACACACACACACACACACACCTAATGCAAGCAGACACACAATCCGCATAATACTTAGCACTTACTTGTTCTCTAAATATGTAGCTTTGTGTTTATCTTGATGAATAAATGACATGTCACTGAGTATCAAGAAAGACTATTTTCTCTAATGATTAACTGAATATTCTTTAGAGATTTTAATTATCTTTGTTATTCTATATTGAGGTTTTGTTCTGTTTGTTGTAGCTCTTCATGTTCTTCGTCTATCAGTAGGAATAATAGTGACACATCAAATGGTCTTCCTCTCCTGTCATTGTGGTCACGTGATGTTACTTAACATGTCACGTGATCTTACTCTACAGATCACGTGATGTTTGTAACGCTACAGATGAGAACAACCGTCCCATAGTGTGAAGACTGAATATTTAATTCTAGATACTTTTATTTGTTTAAGAGATGTTTTGTATTATGAAATATAGAGTAGAATGTAAATAGTAAACAATGATATAGAATACTCTAAAATAGTTATGATTCACGAGTATTTCCGGGTAAGCTAGTGGAACGTTAGAAATATTGATACAAAACTTTGTTGCTAATGCGTTACATTTACAATGATGTGATATTCAATTAATCACGTGACTGGCTTGTTATCCAGTGTGTCTGTTTCAGCTTGGATAATTTGCAGCATAGTAATAAATTAATTAAATAATTAAGTAATTTAGAATTGTATCAATGTACATCCCTAATTTTTACTTTTATTTTTTGTTATTAAAAATTAAAAATTTACCAATTATTATTTATTTTTACTCCATTAGCTATTGAAAATGTAATTTAGTTGGCGACTGACAAATTTATAATAAACAAGTTAGTTTTTACAGAGCTGACAGAAGTTGACATCGCTGAGAAATCTATATCAGATCAAAATAGTGCACGTGACTCAGACGAATAGAAATAATGTTGGCGCATGCGTACAATCACTCGTTCGAATTTGGGGGTCCCGATCTCGATCCGAGTTGCAATCTGTAAGTTTAAGTAAGCTCAAGTGTAAGTTTGTTGTGTGAGAGTGTCGTGTTGAGTGATTTCTCGTTTGTGAGTGAAATTGTAAAGATTTGTTGTGATTGATGTGTTGATGGGATGGTAGGATGAGTGAGACACACCACACATGGATAGGAGATTATGGAGGGCTGTAGAGAACAACAAAGTCGATGAGGTGGAAGCTCTTTTGAATGCAGGAGCCTCACCCAATGCGTGTGATAGTAATGTATGTTATTGACTGAGTGACTCGTTTTATTGTTTGTTGATAACAACTCACTCTATTGTAGGGATGGCCTGTACTTGTAACAGCTTGTATGAAAGGCAGCATTTCCATCGTACAACATTTGTTACAGAAAGGAGCAAATGTTAACAAAGCAACTCCTCATGTAAGTGTTGAGATTGAATGGATGGATGGATGAATAGAATGATATTTCAATGATGTAATGAGATTTGTGATAGGACGGATATTCCATTAAATACAAATAATAAAACACAATTATTGTTATTACAGGGTCAGACTGCTTTAATGTGGGCAGCACGTCATGGTTATGATTCACTAATTGTTATGTTATTATCAGCTAATGCTGATGGTAATCTGAAGGATAAGGTGAGTGTTTGTATTTGTTGTTGTTGTATGTGTTGATGTGATGTATGAGATGTTATGTACTAATAATAAATGTATTAATATTGAATATTATTAGAATTTTATTTAATTAATAGAAAGTGGAGAAATACAAACAATTTATAGAAATTTGTTTTATATTTATTGTTTGGTTTTAAATAAATTATTATTTATATGTATGTATGTATGTATGTTTGTTTGTCATTTTGTTTGTCTGTAGTTTTTCTGTCTCTCGGTTTGTTTGTGTTTCTGTCTGTCTGTTGTAGATGGTTTATTGTAAACATCAAAGCTAATACAGTAAACGTTATATGACTATAAGAAATTAGTAAGTAAAAGTTCAAGATAAATGACCATAGTGTAGGATTTATGTCTGTTTGTTTGTCTGTTTACCTGAATGTCTGTCTGTCTGTCTGTTGGTAGGTGTGTATGTATGTCAGTGTCTGTTGGTCTGTCTGTCAGTGTTTTTGTCTGTCAGTGTGTCTGTCCGTTTGTCAGTGTGTCTGTCTGTTTGTCACAGTTTGTGTATCAGTGTGTCTGCCTGTTTGTCTTTCTGTCCATCTTGCTGTCAGGGTTTTTGTTCCTTGGTGTGTCTGTCCATCTGTCTGTCAGTGTGTCTGTCTGTCTGTCTGTCTGTCTGTCTGTCTGTCTATCAGTGTGTCTGTCTGTCTGTCGGTGTGTCTGTCTGTCCGGTGGTGTGTCTTTGTCTGTCTGTGTGTCTCTGTCTGTCTGTCTGTTTTTTCTGTCTGTTTGTTTGTCTGTCTGTCTGTTTGTTTGTCTGTCTGTCTGTTTGTTTGTCTGTCTGTCTGTTTGTCTGTCAGTTTGTCTGTCATTGTGTCTATCTGTCTGTCAGTGTGTCTGTTTGTCAGTGTGGGCGTCTGTATGTTTGTCTGTCAGTGAGTCTTTCTGTCTGTCAGTGTGTCTATCTGTCTGTCAGTGTGTCTGTCTGTCTGTTTGTCTGTCAGTGTGTCTGTCTGTCTCTTTGTTTGCCTGTCAGTGTGTCTGTCTATCTGTCAGTGTATTTGTCGATCTGTCTATCAGTGTGTCTGTCTGTTTGTTTGTTTGTCCGTTTGTCTGTCAGTGTGTCTATCTGTCTGTCAGTGTGTCTGTCCGTCTGTCTGTCAGTGAGTCTGACTGTCTGTCTGTCTGTTTGTTTGTCTGTCTGTCTGTTTGTCTGTCAGTCTGTCTGTCCGTGAGTCTGTCAGTGTGTCTGTCTGTCTGGTAGTGTGTCTATTTTTCTGTCTCTCTGTCTGTCTGTCTATCTGTCTATCTGTCTATCTGTCAGTGTGTTTGTCCGTCTGTCTGTCAGTGTGTCTGCCTGTTTGTTTGTCTGTCTGTCTGTTTGTCTGTCAGTTTGTCTGTTAGTGTGTCTATCTGTTTGTCAGTGTGTCTGTCTGTCAGTGTGTGTGTCTGTCTGTTTGTCTGTCAGTGAGTCTGTGTATCTGTCAGTGTGTTTGTCCGTCTGTCTGTCAGTGTGTCTGCCTGTTTGTTTGTCTGTCTGTCTGTTTGTCTGTCAGTTTGTCTGTTAGTGTGTCTATCTGTCTGTCAGTGTGTCTGTCTGTCAGTGTGTGTGTCTGTCTGTTTGTCTGTCAGTGAGTCTGTCTATCTGTCAGTGTGTTTGTCCGTCTGTCTGTCAGTGTGTCTGTCAGTTTGTCTATCTTTCTGTCTGTCTGTCACTGTATCTGTCTGTCAATGTGTCTGTCTGTCTGTTTGTCCGTCAGTGAGTCTGTCTATCTGTCAGTGTGTTTGTCCGTCTGTCTGTCAGTGTGTCTGTCTGTTTGTCTGTCTGTCTGTCTGTTTGTCTGTTAGTTTGTCTGTTAGTGTGTCTATCTGTCTGTCAGTGTGTCTGTCTGTCAGTGTGTGTGTCTGTCTGTTTGTCTTTCAGTGAGTCTGTCTATCTGTCAGTGTGTTTGTCCGTCTGTCTGTCAGTGTGTCTGTCTGTTTGTTTGTCTGTCGGTCTGTTTGTCTGTCAGTTTGTCTATCTTTCTGTCTGTCTGTCACTGTGTCTGTCTGTCAATGTGTCTGTCTGTCTGTTTGTCTGTCTGTCTGTTTGTCTGTCAGTGTGTCTGTCTATCTCTCAGTGTATTTGTTGGTCTGTCTATCAGTGTGTCTGTGTGTTTGTTTGTCTGTCCGTTTGTCTGTCAGTATGTCTATCTGTCTGTCAGTGTGTCTGTCCGTCTGTCTTTCGGTCTTTGTCTGTTTGTCTGTATTTATGTCTTTCTGTCTGTATGTCTGTCTGTCAATACATTTATTTCTTATACAAGACGTTATGCTAAAAACAAATAAGTTCTGATTAACCTAAAATATTCTATACATACTGTCTGTTTGTCTGTTTGTGTCTGTCTGTCTGTCTGATTGCTTTCTTATTATAATTTTCTGTTATTGTAGAGAGGAATGACAGCATTGCATTATGCTGCTTTCCACAATCAATCCAAAGTTGTTCGTATTCTGTTAGAGAATGGATGTGATAGCAACATAAAAGACAAGGTAAGACATGTTGATGTGAATGTGAATGATAATATTTGTATCTAGGATCCATGGCCCGTCCTTCGTACGGGCAAGATACTGCAGTGCAAAGATAGGTTCGTAGACACGTCACATGCAATCTTTGTTGCGAGGTCCCGGATGTGGTGAATGAATTCGAATTTTGCTCTTCGCGCTTGTTTCGATAGAAATCTACACACTCCTCGTTTAGCGCTTTGTTCTCTCATCAGCTCATTTTTTATCTCCGGCCAAGAGGGGTTGCATGTAAAAGTTATAAAAAGATGAGGACGGCCGTACTTTCTGACATACGTCATTGCATCTTGAGTTTTCTCATGCATGTACCTGGGACCGCCAGTGAAAGAAGATGGAAGAATGACTGCTCGTCCAAGGTCAGTATCTTGGCTATTCTGGGCGAGAGCATCTTTTAGGTGGATGTAGCTGTCGACTCGCAATTTGCTCTGATTGTGGCGTACGTATCAATCTCAATCTTAGCGTACATATCAACTAAAAAGTGATGGAAGAGG
Source organism: Corticium candelabrum (assembly GCF_963422355.1). Lineage (NCBI taxonomy): Eukaryota > Metazoa > Porifera > Homoscleromorpha > Homosclerophorida > Plakinidae > Corticium > Corticium candelabrum. The sequence continues at coordinate 2,308,918 of NC_085086.1, forward strand.
TTTTTGGTTCTAAGTAGGTGGTTAAAATTGTTGGTCCTCACCATGATTCTGTAGGCGTAGAAGTCCATAGCGGATACTTTCTTGTTGGTAGGCAAATCTGTTCTTGGGTCAACTTGACGCAGTTCGAAATTATATCCATCTTCGCCGCGACAGAAGAGTAGCGGGTACTGAAGCGCATCGTAGGATCTGTGGGTTTGGGCGACTCGTTGAAGCTGGTCGTTGCGTTTTTGCAGAACAATGTCACTGTTGTTGAATTGTTGGCCAACGATGAGAACAGCAACTTCATCTGTCAGTGGAGCGTTAAATCGTCTTGGATGTTGCATGGTTGGAGCTCTGTCTGGTCGAATAACTATGCGGTGCTCTGGTAGGTCCATCTTCTCTAGGGCAGTCTTGAAGCTCGCCACATAGTTGTTTACGTTGTGGAGCATCTCCCGAAGAGACAAATAATGTCAATCTTCACACCAGGCACAGCTCTGCATCGTGTCTCAGCTTGTTCTTGTTTATCAGCCATAAAATAGATTTGCAGAAACTCTGGGTTTTCTCCTGACTGATGTTGCATGGCACCAATTCTGTGATAGACCTGGCTTTGAACTTTAAAGGTGGGCATAAATCCTGGTAGACAGACTCTTTCTGTACATCCAGAGCTTGTCATCTGGAATGCAGAGTTGTATTTTCTGATGTTATTAACAAATTGCTTTGAATCGTGATTCTCTAAGAGAAGCAAAGAACTTCGCTCTAGGACGCAATTGTCTGCAGCTACACGTATTCGCGTAGTATGTAGTTAATTAATTAAACGGTAGGTTTCTAGACACGTTACAAACGGTGCATTTAGTTGATTAGCAAATGCATGACCCGTCCTTTAGAGGCAGAGTAGTGTTTTAGCGGAAGAGGGACGCAGTGGGCAGGTCACGTGCCATCGTTGTTGCGAGGTCCCGGATATTCTGAATGAATTCGAATCTTGCTTTTCGCGCTTGTTTCGATCGAAATCGACACACTCCCCGTGTAGCGCTTGCTGCAGAGAACGTGTAGGTTGGATTCGGTGCAAATGCGATCGGAATTTGGAAAGAAACGAAAGCGCTAGAAGAGTAAGTTTCGTCGGCAAGAGATATTCGATTGCTTGAAGCTTTGGGAAGGATGACGTTGCATACAGTCTACACAGGACTGGTGTGGGCGTGTGTTGGAATGAACTGGAATGTGTAGTGTTTGCGTCATCGAGAAATTTTATGCTTGGGTCGACCCCTTGAGAGGGGACCTTGTGCATATTTTTACGCAAACCTTCCCTTGTGCGTGCCGAGTGTGCATGCCGATTTCGGTTGCGAACGGACAAAAGACGTGGCCACCAAACGCGAACACCCACACACACAGAGACAATTTGAACTTTAGATATTAGATCTTTGTATTGTGAATTTGGTGTGCATGGTGTTAGCACTGCTTTAGCTACTAGTCAGGGTTTTAGCCAGGCATGCTAAGGTGTAGCGGCCCTCTATGCCTTTCACATATGTCTACGTGTTTACAGCTGACTGCAACACCTCCAATACTGGCTACACATGTAGTAGGTACCATACACTACACCTGCATTTACGCTTCCAATATAGATTAATTTATATCAACAAATTATTAATAAATAATAAATAAATAATTTGCATACAATTAATTAGCCTCCAACTTACAGACCAGAGAGCGTGCGAACTCTAGTCTGTACCACAACGCTACTAAAATGATTTGGGAAGTACTTATGAAAAGTGATGCTAAATGGTGGTGTAACAGCGTAGGATTGTTTTAGCTAGATCAACATATCATTTGTAAATGCCATGAGATCTCACAAACGAAGAAGAGACATCTGCAGTGTTTGCGGTGATATCTTGAAACCAGGACTCTTTGATTCTTTGGCAGACCGCTAGCTACTCTAACTGCTCAACTAGTGAAACTACCACTTGACCAGTTGTCAAAGGTGATGGTCTAGTGATGCTGCTGTGCATGTCCTCTCAGCACAACTTGAAAAGATTGAAGAACTGAAACTAAAACTAAAACCAAGATGTGTGCGTGCACCAGAGTCTTCATCACAGCTCTGGTGTGCACTTAGCCGCCCATGAGGATTTCACACGCGTGCAATCAGCATTGGTTCACTTAGTATAACCAATTATTGCTAAACCAATCAGAATTTACAACCGACATTCCGGTTCTAAGACGCTGATTGACTTAGAAGGCTATTTCCGAAATCGTTTCAGTACAGTTTTGGTACAGGCTAGAGTTCTCGTGCTCTCTGGTCTGTAAGTTTGAGGTTAACAATTAATTATTTATGGAAATTAATTGTTTGTAAATTATTTATGTTTTATTTATTTAATATTATTTATTAATAATATATTTATATAACTAATTGTATGCAAGTCGTTTGTTTATTATTCAAGAATAATTTATGATATAAATTAATTATATGCAAATTATTTATTTATTAATTTGTTATTTATTTGTAATTATTTTTTATTATTTTTTATTATTTTTTTTGCATCTACGCATGCTAAGGTATGTGTCGACCCATACACTAGCTACACATGTAGTAGGTACTGTACACTACACCTGCACACGTGCAGTGATATCTTTAGCATTGTATTGGTAATGAGAAACAGTTTAAATTAATTTAAGCATGTAATAGATACGTCACTATCAGTCTGCCGCTCAGTGTGATTTGTAGAGGCTACTCTCTCAAACAATCAGTAATTTTATTCAGAAATTTTCACAGACACTACATGCTACGCCCACGTACAAGAATTATGTGCCACGCCCACACACCTACTTCCAAAACTCCTGTCTATAACCCTGCTAGTTTATAGAAAATTCTATTTATTTCGTTTGATCTACAGTCAATACTCCATCAGGTGACAAGAAACATATAAGTATAAACTGGTGTATTATACATCTAATTTTATTATCATGTATTTTGATGTGTTAATGTTAGAAGATGTTAATCATACTTGGATATTGTGTGTATTTGACAGGCTGGAATCACTGCACTGCAATTAGCTGTGAGATGGAAAAAGAAAGATGCTGCAGATGCAATCAAGGCATTCATTGTAAATTGTGTGTGTGTGTGTGTGTGTGTGTGTGTGTGTGTGTGTGTGTGTGTGTGTGTGTGTGTGTGTGTGTGGTGCGAGAGTAGAAACACCCGGGACCTCTTTGGTCATGATTTCAAGTACAGGAAGGGCACAGGGGTAATTCAATAGGCATGGAACAACAGATGTGTACATGTGGGCGTGAAGTTCAGTCTTGAGGCTGCGCCAAAGTCAATGTCTTTGGATGCCCCTGCCAAGCACCTAGGGGCACATCTGCGCGTCCTAAACTCTGAGAAGCATCAGAGGCCCCACCTAGGAATAGACTGGGGTGCTATCTTCAGTACTGTACTGAAGGGCATATCCATTTGTCCATTTTTGTGTTTGTGTGTTTGTGTGTGTGTGTGTGTGTGTGTGTGTGTGTGTGTGTGTGTGTGTGTGTGTGTGTGTGTGTGTGTGTGTGTGTGCTGTAGCTTAATTGGTTACGGAATGTATTTGGAGAATGAAAACATCAGGGACCTTGCAGGGTTGCAGGTTCAAGTCACAGTGATGGCAAGCTATGGCATAATGTCCTTAAGCAAGAAACTTACACACAATTGCTTCTCTCTACTGAGGTACCTGGTCATTGACTGGGGTGGACATGACTGCTGGCTTGGCCCTAACATCATGCAGCAGACGGGTACTTGTAGGCCTTGGTGTCCAGTCCCAAAGCTGCGCCATATTCCGTGTCCCTGGATGACTCTTGCCAAGCTCCATGTGGGTTGTAGCGCTGGCTCTGAGCCTCCACGTAGCACATGGAGGCCCTGTTTCTAGAGGCAGGGAGAGCTATTTCCACAACTGACTCTAAGGTTGACGTCATTCATGAATGTCGCAGAGGGCTTGACATTTGTCTATTTGTGTGTGTGTGTGTGTGTGTGTGTGTGTGTGTGTGTGTGTGTGTGTGTGTGTGTGTGTGTTTGTGTTTGTGTTTGTAATTTTACTAATTAATTGTGTTGTATATTTAGGTCAAGACCCCATCACCATCGTCGTTGCCTGGCAACAGTAAGTAAAAAGAGAATCTTTTATTAATACAGCTTGCTGATTAGTCGTGTTTGTAACTTGCTACACTAAACATATCACAGGCTTGTAGGCTGCTTTATGAATGGGAGGGTTCAACTTAAGCTCACAAGCCAAGCTTGCAGTCTTTATCAACTTATCCACTTCTCTGCTGGTACTTACATGTATGGAACAAGACACAAAATCTAGTCGAAGCTGTTTGTGCAGCTCAGGCAGCATTAATCGCTATCACACATCTACTTTTAAGAGAATTTTTCACGCAGCACAAATACATGCCCATCTACACTTACTGTCATCTACACTTTGTTTCTCATTTTACTCAATGTATAGCTTACTCTTTGTCACATGTTGCTGACCAATTTATTGGAGTTTTCATGAAGACTTTTATCTGATGGTCTCGCAATTTCTTTATCCAACAGTGTGCATTGACTTGCACCAACTGTCCTACCATCTACTCAACTTTCAACCACTTCATCGCACAGAGGGAGCTCCAGTGAGGCAGCAATTAAAGCACAAGAGATTGTGATACAGGCTATATAGAATATTACATGTATATGGAAGCTCATCTACACATGTCAATTTGTACAAAACTGCATGAGCACAAAGAGCCGCAGGTTGACTTGAGATGAAATGGGGCTTGACTTGATCATCTTTAAATGTGACATTGAGTTGAACCCACTCAATCTTCTAGCCTACAAGCCTGCATCAGATAGTATAATATTTAAAGCCATTTTTGAACTTATATACGTACACTAAGGTGAGGGTGAAGATATTGTATGCTATATGGAATGATGATAGCAAAACTCAGTTTTACATACACACTATAGCAGATGGTTAAAGTTTAGCACACACCCATGCTGACAGAAGAATTCTTGTACTTGAGTTTTTTGTACTAACATCTTTGGAACCTTTGAAACGTATTGGATTTGACCTTGTCATCATCAGTCTTTCAACAACCATGCTCAGGTCTCCAAACTGTCACTGCTCCTATTAATATTACGTAAACGATTTTATTTAGAGGAATGAACCAGTCAAGGATGCAACAATACATCCTTGTTGTTTCTGTGACAGTAGAGACAAGTTGTCAAGAGGCAAATTTGGCTGCATAAGCAGCTCTTTTGGCTCCAGGAGACTCTAACTGGGTTTGAGTACTTCTTGTTACTTGTACATAATATTGATTTGGTAATGTCAGTATGGATTCTTATTTGTCAAATAGTAAACAATTAAAACAAGAATTTTAGTGTTTGGTTTTTGCCACAGTCCAGACTTTGTCATTGCCATCAAATGGTGTGACTGTACAAGACAGTAAAAGCAGGATTTCACTTTCGCTTTAGTTCATCAAGGCATGTCTTGCTGGAGTTGAGAATATTAACCAGTTAAACAACAACTACAGAAAACAACCAGACAGTTTATACTGTTCTGTAAAGTTGGAGACCTTTTTCACTCATTTATATCATACATTTTAAAAGATTTCTTATGTGACTACAATGCTGACACCCTCAATTGAGAAGATGGTGCAATAGCAGCTTCCAGTGGAATAGAATACAGGAAGCAAGAAGAATATTTGAGAGGCTAGTTTTGTTTGTACGATATTAAACAGGAAATCAGATCTGTAGAGTCTCTAAGATGCATTGCTATACATTGAGAGAGACTTCAGGATTTTTAAAGGTCTTGTTTCATTAATTCACGACATGACCCTAATAACTGAAAGTAATAATGGTTCAAGTGTGGGGATGAGTATTGATACAATTCCCTTTGGTAAGGAACATACACGCAATTGCCTATCCTATTGTGTACTCAGGAGTTGAGTAGGTACCATGTGCAATGCAATGAGAACATGGTCATTGACTTGGGTTGACAAAATCACTGATTCTGGCAATTCCATTGCAACATCCATGTGAGATCAGGTCTTGCATTTTAGACCTCACAAGTTGCATCATTATCAGTCCTCCTGTGAGTTTCTTGCTAGTAAAGTTTCATGTGTATTGTTAGTGCTGTGTGATGTAGATTGTTAGCAAAGCTCTGTGTGTGTGCGTGTGTGCGCGTGTGTGTTTGTGTGGTTGTGTGGGTGTGGGTGTGGGTGTTTGTTGGGTTTGTGTGCGTGTGTGTGTGTGTGTGTGTGTGTGTGTGTGTGTGTGTGTGTGTTTGGTGTGTGTGTGTGTGTGTGTGTGCGTGTGTGTGTGTGTGTGTGTGTGTGTGTGTGTGTGTGTGTGTGTGTGTGTGTGAGTGCATGCGTGTGTGTGCGTGTGTGTGTGTGTGTGTGTGTGTGTGTGTGTGTGTGTGTGTGTGTGTGTGTGTGTGTGTGTGTGTGTGTGTGGTGTGTGTGTGGTGTGTGTGTTTGTGTGTGTGTGTGTGTGTGTGTGTGTGTGTTTGTTTGTGTGTGTGTGTGTGTGTGTGTGTGTGTGTGTGTGTGTGTGTGTGTGTGTGTGTGTGTGTGTGTGTGTGTGTGTGTGTGTGTGTGTGTGTGTATTCTTCAGTCAAATCCCTTTTTCTTTTTTCTTGTGAGACAAGTTGCGCACCTCATCAGTGATCTAGTCCAGATGGTTTGATCTAAGAGAGAGAAAGGTAGAAACTCACAAGCCTTATGGATAGAAGATTAATGGTGTCCCACAGAACGTTTGCAAAAGAGGACTGATTGAATTCACTAAGCACTTCCGCTAAGGCAGATGGATAGCCAGTGCTGCAAGTCGACGAGATGTTAGTGGTTCAATAGCATAATAATATGTTACCTGTTTGCCTTCTCTTGCCGTTTATTTTAAAGCGCAAAGAAGACTCTATTGTAGCATAAGACTCAAAGATTGGTAAGGATAAATGTAATTGAACACAATCGACACAACAAAGAAAACATGTACCTGTTAGCCGGCTATCCAAATGACTGAGCTGCCCTGCCTATGAAACTCCGGATTCCACAACCATGAGTTTATGATCTGACTCATGAAGAGTTGACCGATACACACGAGGGTCCAGTACACTTGTATAGAAACGCTTGTTGACAAGGAACATAGTCAATCATGTGACTAGATTTGGATCTGTCACCATTTCTGAATCGGATGACTTGGCTGGGTAATGTATGCTGAAACCATGTATTGGGCATTATTAGCTCATTGCTAGCACAAAAGTTCAGCAGTCATACACCATTTTTGTTGCACTCTCCAATACAGAAATCAGAAACAAGAGAACACACGGAAATACGAGGAACTAGTTTCGTCAGTGGAACTAGCTTCTTTCACGCCAATCATACAAGGTCACCACAACATTTTTGAAGAGATTAGCTTCGTTAAGTCGTAGGCATCGCTGGTAAACTCAATGTGTGTATTAAAAATTAGAACACAAAGAATGACTCAATAGCTAGCAATTGACTGAACCATCCTTGCAGTCACGTTTACCTGTCTAGTCATACAGGTATATATCAATTACTATGCAATATATCACACTACTCCTTTTTATGCTAGGCTTGTCCTTGAGCCTTATATTGCAGTCGATCTTGTGGATGTCGAACCCGTCGAGGATATCGAGCAACACTCTGGTTTGGTGGATCTTCTGGGAGAATAAAGTTGCAATTTGAGTTTGACACCATTGCTTGCTTGTTCCATTGGTGCTGCAGGGATCTGCTTGCTGTGGTTGAATTTCTCGATGAATGCGATTTACATGAACGATTTTTCTCTTTCTACCATTCACAATTTCCAGCGTAGCTGGACTTCTACTGACTGCACAATCCAACGTACCTCCTTGCCATTGTGGATCTAATTTACCTGCAGTTGGTATTGACAGGCAGATGGTGTCACCTGCACGAAAGGAGCGCTCCGTTGCTTGATGATCATAGTTCTCTTTCTGGCGTTCTGCCGAAATGGCGACCTTAGTTTCACGAAGCCTTTAATTTCTTCCAGCTTGTGTTTAAGATGAGCTTGATAGGATTCAGGCTCCAATGCTGTTTCTGGTTGCAAACTATTGGTTTTAAATGCTCTTCCAAACATTAGACCAAGTGATGTCATACCAGTAGAAGAATGTACTGTTGTTCTGTACGCTAACAGTACCAATGGCAAATGACACTTCCAGTCATGCTGTTTTTGAACATATACTTGAAGCATTTGAAGTAACGATCTGTTAAGGCGCTCCAGCATCCCATGCCCTTGTGGGTGATAAGCTGTATTTCTAGATTTATCTATGCCAAATGCATCCAATGTTTGTCGCAACAACAAACTTCAAGATTTTAGCCTTGATATGAAAGTATGACCTCAGGAATTCCAAGCATCTAAAATAATTGCACTAGCTCTGATGTAATACTGGAAGCTGTTTGGTCTTATAATGGAATGGATTCTGGCCACTTGTTAAAGTAGTGTTGTATGACTAAGAGATATCAGTTTCCTCTTGACAGGATTGGCACTTCTAAAATGTCAACTAAAACCATTTGCTTTTGTCGTCCAATTGGCATTGAAATCAGTGGAGCCTTCTTTGGTGCAGGGGTTTAGTTTCTTGACATCTATAGCATTCTCGACAGTACACTTCAACATCTTTGTTTATTCCAACCCAGTAGGCTAACTGTTGCAGTTTGTCCAATGAATTCAATCTTTGTTGATGTCCAGCACTAGCAGCATCATGAGCTTGACTCATTGCCTGTTGGTGGAGACTATCCGGTAGAATTGAAACTGTAATTGCATCACTCATTGATTTAGGCTTAGAACACCTACAGAGAACACCATCGACAATTGTCAACTGTGGGCCACAGTTGAACATATCTGTGTACAACTGAAGAAGTTGCATTATGAGGTGACTCTGAGTGTGACATACGTTTACACAGTTGAGAAATAAGTGTATCATTTCTCTGTGCATGATACAAACTATCTCTTGACAAGCAATGTGATACTTTATAGCTAGTCAAAGAACATGATTCATCTTTGGAAATGCAACAACAGAGGCGAGATAGGGCATCTGCATTGGCATTCTGCGATCCTGGATTATATTCAATCTCAAAGTTATACTCCTGTTAAGCTAAAGCCCAACGATAGAGCATTCCTTCCATTTTATTTTGACAACCATTGTAGAGGAGCATGATCAGTATACATCTTGAATGACCGTCCAGTAAGTAATGTCGAAACTGTTTGGTACCAAATGCTATTGCCAAGCACTCTTTTTGGATCACACTGTAATGTTTTTCCGCTTTGGTCAAACTCCTTGCGTAAGCCACCACTCGATTATCTTGTTCTAGCACCCATCCCAATCCAGATTCACTCGCATCTGTGTGCAACACAAATTGGGCAGCATTTGCGTGAAACTGTGGGTACGCCAAGACAGGAGCAGTACTCAGAGCCTCCTTTAGCTGTTTAAATGCTTCCTGCTATTCTGCTGACCATGTGAAGGGCACTCCTTTGTGTGTGGGCTAATGTAGTGGTCCTGCAATGTCAGCAAAATGATGAATGTATCTTCGGTAATATGATGCAATTCCTAAAACCGACGTAGCTTCGTTACATCATTCGGGATGGCCCAATTCCTCACAACCTCTGTTTTATCCTCATATGCAAGCATTCCCTTGGCCGAAAGTACATGTCCAAGATAGTTCACTTCATGTTTACCAATGCAACATTTGCATCCTTGTAATGTAAGACCAGCCTTCCGTAAACAACAAAAATCTTCTTGCTAATGCATTACATGTAACTCAACGTTTGCCAAATAAGTGAGAAAGTAACAAAGGGAAGATCATGAAAATGTTTGTCCATCAGTTGCTGAAATGAGCTAGGAGCACCTGTCAATCCAAATGGCAATTTTGTAAACTGAAAAAACCTTGTTCATGGCAAAACGCAGTTTTGTGTCGATCTGACTCATGGACTGGTATATGCCAATATCCATTTCACAGGTCAAGGCTAGTAGATACTCTGGATCTGGCCAAATAATCTTGTACTTCATCTACAAGTGGCAGAGGATATGCATCTTTAGAAGTTCTTTTGTTAATTTCTCGATAATCAACACACAATCTGAGATTTCACTTGATTCCTTTTTTTACAAATGCTGCTAGTGCCATCCATGAACTAGTGCTTTCTTCTAGGATGCCTTGTACTAACATATCTTTGATTTGAATTTCAACCTCATTGCGATAATGAGCAGATATCCGTCGAGGTGGAACTCGCATCGAGGATCGCAAACGTAGGAATACAGTGACATGCTAGAGAAGTCAGTCCGAGCGCTGTTCTGAAAAGATCTTGGTTGTCCTGTATGATCAGAGATAATGTTTTGTTTGAACAAGTTGGTAGCTCAGAGCGACGGTTATCAACAAAGGATGGTATTGCACACTCATCAACCACATCTGATTCACAATCATCACCATTCACTAATGCAGGCACACAATCTTTGTTATTTGGTTGATGATGGAGCAAGAGTGGTACTCCTGGCGTCATTGCCTCTAGGGAAATGCACGCCACTGCTTGAGAGTTGTGACTTCCTACCACTGCCGGCTCTTGCAGAAGCTATTTCCTATAGCAGTCCCTAGCGTAATGAGCTATCTGACCACAAGAATAGCATCGTTGACTCTGCCTACTTAGAGACCGTTCTGGACATTTTCTTGTGTGTGACCAATTTTATTGCAGTTAAAGCATGTAACTTTCGAAGACTTAGCTTGCTTGACGTCTACTGCATTCAGGAGTGAGACCTGTTCGGATAATATTTCAACTTGTTTTTGTAGCTGTTGCAATTCATTCATACCAACCGTCTTATCACAGACAGCTGCATTTTTCGAACATTGCTTCTTTATTGTCATCATTAGTCTTGCTGGATCCAGGACGGAATTTAATTCTCGAGTTTTTCCGGCTGCTCGAAGTTGCCGGCTTATTGGTATTGGCAATCTGGCAACAAATTGGTGCAACAGCAACATCTCTCTAACCGTATCCTCCATGTTTGTCATAGCTTGATTCAACAGTTTCTGTAACTAATATAGATACATTGTAGGTGATTCCTCCCGCTGTAACACGTTTCAGTTAAACCTGTCCAAAGACACAAACTCTACAGGCTTCAGCCTAGTAAGGAGGTGCTACAATAGTACAAACGAGAGATTCAAAGCAAGTTTGATATGCTGATGATGCTGCTGCAGGAGGTCCACTCAAATTATTGAGGCAATAGTGGAACAAACTTACTGACTGTTTCTCCATATTTGGATACTTTCCAAACGCGAATAAATTATGACTAATAGTGAAACTTGCATTCTTGGACACAGCAAAACTCTCTTTGATAACACAAATATCAACATCACAAGAGAAGGCAGAGAATACCTTGGAGCAGCGTTGGGAAACCAAAGATTTCGGAAAGCAATTTCTCAAACAAAAGATTATAGAATGGCATTCAGAAATTGAAACTTTGGCTAAGATCACGCAATCTCAACCGCAAGGTGCGCAAGGTACTTTGACACATGGCGTGATCGGAAGATGGGTTTTTGCCATGAAGACCTATGAATACAAGTGAACCTCTGCTTCCTCTAGAAATGCAGATCCAAAACAATTTTATTTCTGTCCTCTCTGGAAGACATCCGGCAAGAGAAGTGGAAAGAAGGCTTTTAG